>NC_056750.1:849591491-849766491 GCF_019279795.1 Protopterus annectens
ATAGAAGAGTACCTCCAGAACAGACCAACAAGGGGTTTTACTCCAGGATGTTTTTGGTTCCAAGAAAGGATGACCCTTGGAGGCCAATCCTGGATTTGTCTGTACTCCGTCTATTCCTCAAGATGTCTACCTTCAAAATGCTCACCTTGCATCACCACCTACCTATTTCTCACCAAGCCTTCAAGGTATCTCTGGATCTGAAGGATGCTTACCTTCATATTCCTATTCATCCCAGTTACAAGAAGTTCCTATGCTTTTCCATGGATTCCTTGCATTTTCAATTTTCTGAAGTGCCACTTGGGCTTTCCACAGCACCCCCCCCCCCCCCCGCCCCAAGTATTCACAAAGTGCCTGGCTCCAGTTGTCACCCTCTGCAGAGTGCAGGGTATTCAAATATATCCATACCTAGATGACCGCTTGATACTTCACCAGGATTGCCACACCCTCCATCACCACCTAGGCGTGGTGTAAAATACCCTGGCAAACCTAAGGTTCACTGTGAACCAGGAAAAATCTCACCTGACACCCACCAGGACCTTTTTTAATTGAGGTGCAGGATAAAAACAGACCAGATGGCAGTTTTCATTCCTTGCCAGAAGGTGGAAAGCATCACACATTATCTCCAAACACTCCTCTCACTCCAAACATCATCAGCCAGGGAATACCTGAGGATCCTAGGCCACATGGCATCCTGGATACCCATGCTACCCTTAGCAAGGCTGCATATGAGAACATTTCATTGGGTGCTGAGGAGTCAGTGGAACTAACAGTCACACCCCCTGGATGCTCCTTATCTCTTCTCCCATGCCTGAAAAAAGAGGTGCAGTGGTGGATTGCAGCCATGTGCAGCAACCAGGGTATATCTTTGCAGATCCCCACACCCTCTCAACAAATCTTCACAGATGCTTCAGACCTGTGTTTGGGAGCTGTCCTGCAAACCCGCAACAAAGTTCAGGTAGAATGGTTCTCCCTCAGACAAAGGGACCACATCAATATCAAAGAGATGAGGGCCCTTCTCTTAGCCTTGCAAACCTTCCATCCAGTTCTCCAACCAGGCACCGTAAAAGTTTTCACCGACAATATGACTGTCCTGTGGTATATCAACAAGTGTGTGTGTGTGTGTGTGGGGGGGGGGGGGGGGGCAGGGTCCTACCCACTATGGAGCCGGGCAATTCAGATTTGGTCACTAGCAGCAGAGTTGCACATTCACCTGGAAGCAGTGTACATTCCTTCAGCAGAACCTCTGCACCCTCTCACGAATGGATGCTTTATAGGGAGGTGTTTTTGGATCTCATTCACAGGTGGGGTATTCCTCAGGCAGATCTGTTTGCCTCCTCCCAGAACAGGCAGATGCCTCTGTTTTGCACAATTGATCCACATCCACAAGTGTGGAGAGTGGACGCTTTCTCTTTTTCTTGAGTGGGGATGTCTCTCTGTGCCTTTCTCCCCTTCACACTGATTCAAAGGGTCCTTCTGAAAACTCATAGGGACAAAACAAAAATATTGCTGGCGACTCCCTTTTGGCCACGACCAAATTGGTTTCCCCTTCTTCATCTTCTAGTCAAGGGCAATCACCACAGGTTTACCCCACTGATTTGACCTACTCACACAAGATTGGGGGGGGGGGGTGTCGCTCATACACCCTCAGGTGCTTAACCTCAGACTCACTTCAGAGGACATGCTCTATGTCCTGCAGGAGGCTAGGAAACCTAGTACCAGGAGAAATTATGTGACAAAATGCAAATGATTCTCCAGGTGGTATTAAAAGAAAAAACAGGACCCCTTTCTTATTCCTGTACCTATGGTCCTTTCTTGCTTGTGTGAGCGTCTACATTCATGGCTGACCTACTCTTCTGTTATGGTACACTTATCATCCATTTCCGCCTGTCCTCTTAGTTACTCATATGGCATCCAGATTAGAGGTAAAACTATTCTTAAGAGGGGTCCTCCATATTAGAGCACCTAGAAAATCGATACTGCCTTCATGGGACCATCATTTTGTCCTTAAAACCTCACACTACCTCCGTTTGAACCAGCTCATTCAGCATCTCTGAAACTATGTACTTGGAAAACAGTACTACTGGTAGCCCTCCCATCCGCCAGGAGGGTCTCTGAAATCCAGGCCTTGATGGTTAACCTCCCTTACCTCATCTTCAGTAAGGACAGGGTCTCCCAAGACTAACCCCAAGTTCATGCCTCAAGTGGTTAATGAACTGTCCTTGAATCAAAAAATCCATCTGAAAGAACCCTACATTCCTTGGATGTTCATAGGCAGCTTAGTCATTACCTGGACAAGATCAAATCCATTAGAAAGTCTGACCAGCTGTTTGTCTCCTTTCACCCAAGGGCCTTGGGAAGGCCGTCTCTAAACGGACAATATCTTCATGAATTTCTAAAGCTATCTCGGCCTGTTCTTTTCATGGAAAAGTTTTTAACTACCAATGTGAGAGCGCATTCTACTAGGGCAGCTGCCTCTTCAGCAGCCTTTTTCAGGGAGGTGGAGTACGCTTCCATATTGGAAGCGGCTATCTGGTCCATACTTCAACCAAACACTGCAAGTTAGACTTGGTCTCCAGAGCCAGAACTGGGTCATAGACCAGACCTTTCTGTCTTCCTCCCAGGATCATACCTAAAGTTTGGGTACTTCCCAGAGAGTACCTCCCTACAGTTATGAGTACTGCAGCATGAGAATAGAAGGACATAGAATAGTTGTGTAAGAACTTACCATAACCTTACATGTCCTCCTCTTCCATGTTGTGGTGTTTAGTCCCCCTCCAACCCCCTCTGGCTCTGTTTTGTTCATCTGGAGTGACTTTCCCTGCTTTCTCTCATCCAAACAGGGCACTGCAACAGGCGCACACATTTATTGGTTTCCTTTGGCCGTGTGACATGTGGGTCTGAAAAGCTTCTTTACTTGTTCGCCAGGGATACAATATGTTTGTCAGTTCTGAAAGGGGTACGTGCAGACGTCACTTTTATAGCCGATGTCTGTTTATGGCTCTGACAAGAAATGCAGCATGTACCCCTGCTCGTAAGACTTTGGTGTACTGGCTGGATGTCCGGCACTGCAGGCAGCAACCTCCCTACAGATGTTATTTGTGTTTCACTGTTGCAGTCATCACATTTGGGTTATCCCTGCCAGGGTAGCCCTCAGCAGGCCCGAATACCAGAGGCTTAGTATTTCTGCATCAGTTGCTGTTGCTTCAAGACTGATGTCAGGTCGTCAGTGGTATAAAGTAAGACCGCCAATGCCATTACATCAGTCTTTCATGCCATGGAGCCTGAAGCAGAAGCAGTTCGCACGAGTTTCGGTTGGCCGCTACCCGAGTTTCATCTTCCAAATTGAAGCTGAAGTCTTCTAAAGTTAAGTACCCCATTGGGGATCCTTTTTTCTTGCACTAGCCGGTGTCAGAGAAAGTTAACAAATGTCTTGCTTGTGGAAAGCAAATACCACAGTGAGACTTTTATTCTTACTGCGTCAACTTGCTTTGGCCCAGGCCACGACGTCCCCCGCTGTTGCTTCTGTGCTTTGTTCAATGCCAGAACTGTCTATCGTCGGGCCCTTATTGTAGCTAGATATTTTCGCTTACAGTCCTCGAACTCTGATACAGCTTCAGTAAGCCATCCGACAGTAGATCTTCTGAAAATATGTAATGATAATGACAGAGACAGACCGCACAGGTCCAAACCTTCCGATGATACTCCCGTTAAGCTAGTCGTCAGTTCTCTGGTCCTCAGTGAGGGGCTTTTGCAGCCCCTGATGCCTGCTTCTGCGGATTTGCAGTCCACTACCAAGACCCTTTCGGAGTCCTGTATGCCTCAAAACTCTTCTTCGACTAAGGATCCTGCAGTCGTCTCTACCTTGGATGGGTCCGGAGCTGTTGAGCAGGCACCAGCTTCCGAGGAAGTCCCCCGCACTACTGAATTTTGACACAAACAGATGTCTTCTTTCGCGACTACCGTTCTTTTGACAATGACCGCGTTTCTTAGGCCCAGGGTATGAACCACACCCAAGAAACCAACGACTCAATCTCATGCACCTGCTTCTTTGCCTCAGTCTCAAATGCTTAAAATGGCAGAAGACCTTATCATGCTGATCAGGGGAAGCCAAGCTACTCCTTCCAAACAAAAAAGAGATCTGTCCCCTGTAGTTTTGTCTGAACAGGAGTCCGATGACTCTGGTGCATCTGAATAGGAGGACATGCAACCCCACTCTGCTTATGAGGATTCTGATGCAGACGATTCCATTCCTTAAGCCTCTCCTTCCAGAGGATTTTTCCTTTGGGAAGCCCTTCATACCTTAAGGGAGCATTTCCAATGGGAAGGTCAGGACTACCCTCCGTCTAAAAAGAGACTCTGGGAATTCTTGGATCTTCAACAGCACAGACCCCTAACCATCCCCCTAGTCCTGGATGTTGTGGAGGATGTTTTCTTGGAATCCAGTTTGACTCCTGACACCCCCCCCCCTCCTGCACCCAGAAAACTAAACCGGTATTAGAGTCCCTGAGTCGCACAAATTTCTTTTTAAAAATCGTACTGCTGACCCTGAGGTAATTTCTCAAGGGCCTAAAGGAATTAAAACAACATCTACTAAGAATCCCACCCCCTCAGATAGGGATTCCTGAGCATTAGACAGATGGAGTAAAAAAGTATACACCTCAGCTACTCTTGCTATCAGAGCACTAAATTGTCAGTTCCATATGCTAAAATTTCAGCAACATACCCTGGAACTCCTCAAAAGTGTCTTCCTTTCTTTCTTGTGCAGAATCTAAAGAGTTACAAGAGTTAATGCATTCTGCAAGTCAAGTAACTAAACACACCTTGTACTGTGGTTTTGATGCTCTAGAAGCTTCTTGCAGGGCTGCAGTCACCGGTTCTGTCCTTAGAAGGCATCCATGGCTTAAGGAACAGCCCTTGCTAGACTATGTTAAATCTAAATTGTTTGATGCCCCTTTGCACAAAGACAACTTATTTGGCACTAAGGCAGAAGAGGTCTTAAAAAAGATGGAAGAAAAAGCAAAATCTATGCAAACAGTTAAGGATTTCTTACAGGTCCAGCCACCCAGGTTCATTAGGCATTGTCCCTCCAAACACTGGTCCTTTCCTGCTCTCCCACCAGGTCAGTTCAGCTCAGACCCCAGGGAACCAGACCCCCCAGACAGCAGCCACAGGGAATGCAGAGATCTAAGCAGTGGATTGCCTCCACTTCAAAACCAGGGAGTTCTAAGCCACCCCCTTATTGTAAGAACTCACAATGACTCTCCTCCCCCACCCCCTCCCTCTGCCCACCTTCACTTACCCCTAGGAGGAAAACTTTCCTTTCATGCAAGCACCTGGGCCACCTTTACCAACAACCGCTGGGTTCTCAGCATAGTGTCCCAGGGATACAAATTTTCTTTCCACACCTTTCCAACTCAATGAGTGAGAAGGTTACTGAAAAAACAGTCAGTAAAAACAAAATGAAAACTCCAGCAAAGCTAGAACTTCCACTGAGTGACCTCCCAAACCTCTTGTATCAGAGGCACATGGGATATATGCATATGATCCTTATGAACATCAGGTGTTTCAGCTAATTGGCAATTCTGAATGCCAATGACTTGTTTTGTTGTTTTTATGGACACTTTCAGGCCACTAAAGCCAAACCCCACTAGCTGTGGATATGCATATTTTGGCCTTGTTATGACTTCATCAGCACAGCACAAGCAGAATGTTTGACTAAGCATAAGAAACACAGAGCTGTTTTACCCAACTGATGTCCATTATCATTAGGGTCACTGCAAAAATATTCCAAACAACAAACTAAATCAGTGAGTGAGAAGGTCACTGAAAAACCTATTAGTAAAAACAAAATGACAACTCCAATACAAAATACTTCATGCTTTGCCAATAAATCTACTGCAGAAAAACAAGCCACTCGTCCAAAGTATGGTGAATAAAACAATTTAATCCAAAACGAAAGGTTAAGCGCTTTCAACTGTACCAACACAGTCTTCTTCAGAACAATAAAATTACATCTGAAATCCCTTTATATACATCACAAATTTGAAAAACCCGCCAAAACCTTAAAGCAGCAATGTATATTAAAGTATCTGGTATGTTGAAGTAATTAATACAAAATACAGAAATTTTATGTGTATACAATGTAAATAAACATATAAATTGAATACTGAAGAGTACTATGAAAATATAAAAATGTATAAAAATACATAAAATAGTTTTAAAATTTAATTAAATACTAAAAATGGCTTGATGCTGATGTGGTCATTAATGCCAGGTGTCCTAGTGGCATCTGTGTAAATCTGCCATTTACTTTCACACAGGGCCAAGAGCATTTTCCAATTACCTCCCCTCAAAGAACTATGAACTTGATCAATAATGGTAAAAGAAATAAATGATCACTACCTTTTCAAGGATGTGTCTATATAATGCATTGTTACTGTCCTGCCTCTGTATTCTATAATAGTGTTCGTATATGCGTTTTTTAAGACAACGCTCAGTTTTACCTATATAATAGGCAGGGCAGGACTTACATGTAGCTAAATATACCACCTGTTTCGAGTTACAATTACCTTTCCTACTCTTAATAGTGGTTTTATTGATATCATGAAGTTGAGTGATGGTATTTTCATTAATGTATTTACACTGTTTACAAGATCCACATTTGCGAGTAGCACAGTGTCTAATGACCTCTACTTGTCCAGTGTTAGTTTTTTCTAATAGTCTTTTCAAATTTGGAGCTGTCTTGTATACAATTTTAGGATGTGATTCCCAGTTCTGTCCCATATTGTGTTCCAAAAATACATCCCAATGTCTCATTAATATTTCTTTAATGAGATATACAGAAGGTGTATATGTTAAAACACAAACTCTACCAATGGGTTGAGGTCTTTTACCAACCTGACCCTGCCTATTGTCTGTGTTGTGTTGATCCAATTGACCCAATAATGGGCAATATTTGTTACCCCATTCCTTTCTCACGTATTCAGTAATGTCCTTAAGCATGTATTCAGGGTAGGCACGATGTTGGAAAAGGTTGTAAATATTCATTATTTCATTCTCAAAAGTCTCAAAAGTAGATGTCATCCTAGCAGCCCTTATACATTGCCCTTTAACAATGTTGCGAAAAATGTGAGGTGGATGGTTACTAGTGTAATATAAATAATCATTTGAAAATGTTGGTTTGCGATATATACTAGTAGAAAAACCATCCTCCTTATGACTGATCAACACATCTAAAAAAGGAATTTGTTGTACCTTAAATTCAAAAGTGAATTTAAGGAAGTTGGTAGATTCATTTAAGAATTTAATAAATTCATCAATCTTGTCTGTGGGAGCCTTCCATAAAATAAAAATGTCATCCAGGTATCTCACATAAAGTTCTATGTCTTTGTAATATGTACTTGTAAATAGATGTTCCAGTTCCCAAGACAACATGACAAGGTTGGTAAATAGGGCACAAGATGCCCCATAGCTACACCCTTGTCTGTCTAAAAAATTCACCCTGAAAAGCAATGTAGTTGTGGTCTAAAACTAGTGACATCATGTCACAGATTAAACAGATTTTATCCCAACTGTATCCAGAGTAAAGTCTTAAACTGTTTGCAAAATATTCGAGGCCTATGTCTTTGGGGATACATGAGAATAAGTCAACTACATCTATTGTCAAAAGGGTCAAATTGGCATTCCATTTGTCCCTAGTCAATTTTCTTAGAAAGTCCCACGAATCTTTGACAAGATGTGGTATCTCCAAATAAATGTGTTTTAACCATGTGTCAACAAGGACACCTATATTGTAAGTTTTAGAGTATGAACCTGCCACAATGGGTCTGAATGGGGGATGTTCAATGGATTTGTGAATTTTTGGAATTCCGAACATGTTGGCCATAATCGGATAATCTTGTTTTAAAAAAGTGTAAATGTCATTACTAATCCTGTTGTCAATGAGGTATTCTTCCAGGGCAAGATCTATTCTTTTGTATCCAATGTTAATTTGATTTATAGAGATGCCTTCGTAGTTGCCAGATCCATGTAGTATATTGTGTATACTTGTGTTATATTCTTGATTGTAATATACAACAACTCCACCCCCCTTGTCCGGCTTCATGATACGTATGTCCTTATTGTGTATGCACTTTTTGAGACAATTTCTTTCGTCTGTGGTGAGGTTGTCAGCAGAAAAATCACCATGATGTTTCTTGTTGTGGTGTTGCAACCAATATATATCCTTGCATACCAATTGTTCGTAATTCTTAACTTGTGGATTGGCGTGAGGAATATAACGTGCTTTTATTTTAAGTTTAAAATCTATCACCTCATCCAAGTGTTGTTGGAGGTGTCTTTGTTGTCTTTGTTCAATTTGTCAAATTGAGCAGCTAAATTTAACCTCCTACAAAACAAATTGACCTCTTTAATGTTATCCACTAAATTATTACGGACATTGGGGATGAATTTCATTCCTTTACTCATAAGACTAAAAAATGCTTCGTCAATGTCCACATCAGTGTAGTTGTAGACATTGAATCCGTTGTGTGTATTTAAAATGTTGTTGTTACTATTGTAAGTAGAATTAGTCTTCAATGAAATGTTAGTGTCCAGTGAAATGTTGTTGTCCTCTAGGTCATGTACCTCCACTTTCTGTGTACTGATAGCTATTCCTGTACTAATAATGTTTCTATTGGATTGGTCAATACTGTAACTACTCATCTCCTTTGCTTGTTCCACTCTGGATATACATTTCTGGCTGGAAAAAGCGTCCCCCTTGAAAATTTTCATCCCTGTGTGAACCATAACGTTGTTGTCTAGGTTCATAGTTACTTTGTCTAGTATCAAATACTTTGTTAGATGGCCAAACATATGCTCTGTTAGATTTATAGGTTTCCAAATCACGTTTCATTTTTCTGTTTTTCCTCTCAAAAATAACATGTGCATTGTTCTCAGCTATAGTAAACTGTTTCAAATATAATTCTTTCCATACTTCAAAATCATCATGTTTCAAAATATTTTGATTAATACTATCTATTTCATTAGCTAAAGTAATGAGTTTTTCGTCATGATGTTTAATCAATAATCTAATGAAGGAAAAACCAAACCCATCAAATAATTCATTAAATTCATTAATAATGTCAGAATCATAAACAGAATTGTATGCAACTCCTAAAGGTAACTTAAAAAATCGAATTCCCTTTGGTACAATATTAGACTGTAAACACTGAGACAAATAAGCAATATCAATTTTTGTGTTTTTAAAAGATAATAATTTTTTACCAAAATCATATATAATGTCTTTCAAAGTACTGTGTGTCTGTAAATGCTGTTTCATATTAGAAAATTGACCCCTTTCTGCATCATTAAAAACATAACAATCTCCTAAAAATTGTTCTATGAGGCCCTCTTGTGGCTTTTTTTGTATATTACAATTGCAATAGTCTTGTGCTGTATTTTCACATTGAACGCAAGTGTCATTGTTAATTTTACTGTCCTTCTTGTTTTTCTTTTCTTTAGTATAATGAACAACATTAGCATATGAAAAAGTACCTCTTTGCCCTTGTGTGTCTTTACGTTTGTTGTTCCCATATGTTTTAATCCCCAAATGAGGTTTGGGACGTGCTCCCGTTCTTTCAGCTTCTTGGCGTGCTTTACAGAAGCTGAAATCAAAAGTAAGATCTTGTAACGGTGAACCAGCATGGTTGCCGTCCCTTGTTTGTATGTCTAACACCGGCGGTGAAGCAAACCTTTCAGGCTGAATCTCTAAAGGCTCAGAATTTGAGCTGGAACAGTTAATTTGGATCCCTTCAGTCTGTGCAAACAATAAAGGCATCTGCCTGTCAGGAGTAGTGAGACCATCTCCGCTAATCTTTTCCGTGACCGGAACCGGTGTGTTACATCTCTCTGGTAACACGGAAACTAGATCAATATCCGAAGTTTGTAACACTCTTTCTTTTTTGTTGTTATAGTTACTTGTAAGGTTAGACAACAGTGAGAACAACTTGTGCACTTCTTTCTGAAGTGCCGCCACATCGGCATGCAAGGTACAAATAGAGTCAACAGGATTTGAATTTTCATAGACGTTCTCACCCACTTTGGACAATGAAGTAGACTGGAAATCCACAGGGTCCGACATCATACGAATGACTGATAGCACCCACGAAAAGAACTCCAACAATGTAACAAGAGGTACGGACTGCAGAAAAACAAGCCACTCGTCCAAAGTATAGTGAATAAAACAATTTAATCCAAACGAAGGTTAAGCGCTTTCAACTGTACCAACACAGTCTTCTTCAGAACAATAAAATTACATCTGAAATCCCTTTATATACAACACAAATTTGAAAACCCAAAACCTTAAAGCAGCAATGTATATTAAAGTATCTGGTATGTTGAAGTAATTAATACAAAATACAGAAATTTTATGTGTATACAATGTAAATAAACATATAAATTGAATACTGAAGAGTACTATGAAAATATAAAAATGTATAAAATACATAAAATAGTTTTAAAATTTAATTAAATACTAAAATGGCTTGATGCTGATGTGGCCATTAATGCCAGGTGTCCTAGTGGCATCTGTGTAAATCTGCCATTTACTTTCACACAGGGCCAAGAGCATTTTCCAATTACCTCCCCTCAAAGAACTATGAACTTGATCAATAATGGTAAAAAGAAATAAATGATCACTACCTTTTTCAAGGATGTGTCTATATAATGCATTGTTACTGTCCTGCCTCTGTATTCTATAATAGTGTTCGATATGCTTTTTAAGACAACGCTCAGTTTTACCTATATAATAGGCAGGGCAGGACTTACATGTAGCTAAATATACCACCTGTTTGAAGTTACAATTACCTTTCCTACTCTTAATAGTGGTTTTATTGATATCATGAAGTTGAGTGATGGTATTTTCATTAATGTATTTACACTGTTTACAAGATCCACATTTCAGTAGCACAGTGTCTAATGACCTCTACTTGTCCAGTGTTAGTTTTTTCTAATAGTCTTTTCAAATTTGGAGCTGTCTTGTATACAATTTTAGGATGTGATTCCCAGTTCTGTCCCATATTGTGTTCCAAAAATACATCCCAATGTCTCATTAATATTTCTTTAATGAGATATACAGAAGGTGTATATGTTAAAACACAAACTCTACCAATGGGTTGAGGTCTTTTACCAACCTGACCCTGCCTATTGTCTGTGTTGTGTTGATCCAATTGAAAAGACTATTAGAAAAAACTAACACTGGACAAGTAGAGGTCATTAGACACTGTGCTACTCGCAAATGTGGATCTTGTAAACAGTGTAAATACATTTATGAAAATACCATCACTCAACTTCATGATATCAATAAAACCACTATTAAGAGTAGGAAAGGTAATTGTAACTCGAAACAGGTGGTATATTTAGCTACATGTAAGTCCTGCCCTGCCTATTATATAGGTAAAACTGAGCGTTGTCTTAAAAAACGCATATACGAACACTATTATAGAATACAGAGGCAGGACAGTAACAATGCATTATATAGACACATCCTTGAAAAAGGTAGTGATCATTTATTTCTTTTTACCATTATTGATCAAGTTCATAGTTCTTTGAGGGGAGGTAATTGGAAAACGCTCTTGGCCCTGTGTGAAAGTAAATGGCAGATTTACACAGATGCCACTAGGACACCTGGCATTAATGACCACATCAGCATCAAGCCATTTTTAGTATTTAATTAAATTTTAAAACTATTTTATGTATTTTTATACATTTTTATATTTTCATAGTACTCTTCAGTATTCAATTTATATGTTTATTTACATTGTATACACATAAAATTTCTGTATTTTGTATTAATTACTTCAACATACCAGATACTTTAATATACATTGCTGCTTTAAGGTTTTGGCGGGTTTTTCAAATTTGTGATGTATATAAAGGGATTTCAGATGTAATTTTATTGTTCTGAAGAAGACTGTGTTGGTACAGTTGAAAGCGCTTAACCTTTCGTTTTGGATTAAATTGTTTTATTCACCATACTTTGGACGAGTGGCTTGTTTTTCTGCAGTCCGTACCTCTTGTTACATTGTTGGAGTTCTTTTTGTGGGTGCTATCAGTCATTCGTATGATGTCGGACCCTGTGGATTTCCAGTCTACTTCATTGTCCAAAGTGGGTGAGAACGTCTATGAAAATTCAAATCCTGTTGACTCTATTTGTACCTTGCGTGCCGATGTGGCGGCACTTCAGAAAGAAGTGCACAAGTTGTTCTCACTGTTGTCTAACCTTACAAGTAACTATAACAACAAAAAAGAAAGAGTGTTACAAACTTCGGATATTGATCTAGTTTCCGTGTTACCAGAGAGATGTAACACACCGGTTCCGGTCACGGAAAAGATTAGCGGAGATGGTCTCACTACTCCTGACAGGCAGATGCCTTTATTGTTTGCACAGACTGAAGGGATCCAAATTAACTGTTCCAGCTCAAATTCTGAGCCTTTAGAGATTCAGCCTGAAAGGTTTGCTTCGCCGCCGGTGTTAGACATACAAACAAGGGACGGCAACCATGCTGGTTCACCGTTACAAGATCTTACTTTTGATTTCAGCTTCTGTAAAGCACGCCAAGAAGCTGAAAGAACGGGAGCACGTCCCAAACCTCATTTGGGGATTAAAACATATGGGAACAACAAACGTAAAGACACACAAGGGCAAAGAGGTACTTTTTCATATGCTAATGTTGTTCATTATACTAAAGAAAAGAAAAACAAGAAGGACAGTAAAATTAACAATGACACTTGCGTTCAATGTGAAAATACAGCACAAGACTATTGCAATTGTAATATACAAAAAAAGCCACAAGAGGGCCTCATAGAACAATTTTTAGGAGATTGTTATGTTTTTAATGATGCAGAAAGGGGTCAATTTTCTAATATGAAACAGCATTTACAGACACACAGTACTTTGAAAGACATTATATATGATTTTGGTAAAAAATTATTATCTTTTAAAACACAAAAATTGATATTGCTTATTTGTCTCAGTGTTTACAGTCTAATATTGTACCAAAGGGAATTCGATTTTTTAAGTTACCTTTAGGAGTTGCATACAATTCTGTTTATGATTCTGACATTATTAATGAATTTAATGAATTATTTGATGGGTTTGGTTTTTCCTTCATTAGATTATTGATTAAACATCATGACGAAAAACTCATTACTTTAGCTAATGAAATAGATAGTATTAATCAAAATATTTTGAAACATGATGATTTTGAAGTATGGAAAGAATTATATTTGAAACAGTTTACTATAGCTGAGAACAATGCACATGTTATTTTTGAGAGGAAAAACAGAAAAATGAAACGTGATTTGGAAACCTATAAATCTAACAGAGCATATGTTTGGCCATCTAACAAAGTATTTGATACTAGACAAAGTAACTATGAACCTAGACAACAACGTTATGGTTCACACAGGGATGAAAATTTTCAAGGGGGACGCTTTTTTCCAGCCAGAAATGTATATCCAGAGTGGAACAAGCAAAGGAGATGAGTAGTTACAGTATTGACCAATCCAATAGAAACATTATTAGTACAGGAATAGCTATCAGTACACAGAAAGTGGAGGTACATGACCTAGAGGACAACAACATTTCACTGGACACTAACATTTCATTGAAGACTAATTCTACTTACAATAGTAACAACAACATTTTAAATACACACAACGGATTCAATGTCTACAACTACACTGATGTGGACATTGACGAAGCATTTTTTAGTCTTATGAGTAAAGGAATGAAATTCATCCCCAATGTCCGTAATAATTTAGTGGATAACATTAAAGAGGTCAATTTGTTTTGTAGGAGGTTAAATTTAGCTGCTCAATTTGACAAATTGAACAAAGACAACAAAGACACCTCCAACAACACTTCGGATGAGGTGATAGATTTTAAACTTAAAAATAAAAGCACGTATATTCCTAACGCCAATCCACAAGTTAAGAATTACGAACAATTGGTATGCAAGGATATATATTGGTTGCAACACCACAACAAGAAACATCATGGTGATTTTTCTGCTGACAACCTCACCACAGACGAAAGAAATTGTCTCAAAAAGTGCATACACAATAAGGACATACGTATCATGAAGCCGGACAAGGGGGGTGGAGTTGTTGTATATTACACCGAAGAATATAACACAAGTATACACAATATACTACATGGATCTGGCAACTACGAAGGCATCTCTATAAATCAAATTAACATTGGATACAAAAGAATAGATCTTGCCCTGGAAGAATACCTCATTGACAACAGGATTAGTAATGACATTTACACTTTTTTAAAACAAGATTATCCGATTATGGCCAACATGTTCGGAATTCCAAAAATTCACAAATCCATTGAACATCCCCCATTCAGACCCATTGTGGCAGGTTCATACTCTAAAACTTACAATATAGGTGTCCTTGTTGACACATGGTTAAAACACATTTATTTGGAGATACCACATCTTGTCAAAGATTCGTGGGACTTTCTAAGAAAATTGACTAGGGACAAATGGAATGCCAATTTGACCCTTTTGACAATAGATGTAGTTGACTTATTCTCATGTATCCCCAAAGACATAGGCCTCGAATATTTTGCAAACAGTTTAAGACTTTACTCTGGATACAGTTGGGATAAAATCTGTTTAATCTGTGACATGATGTCACTAGTTTTAGACCACAACTACATTGCTTTTCAGGGTGAATTTTTTAGACAGACAAGGGGTGTAGCTATGGGGGCATCTTGTGCCCCTATTTACGCCAACCTTGTCATGTTGTCTTGGGAACTGGAACATCTATTTACAAGTACATATTACAAAGACATAGAACTTTATGTGAGATACCTGGATGACATTTTTATTTTATGGAAGGCTCCCACAGACAAGATTGATGAATTTATTAAATTCTTAAATGAATCTACCAACTTCCTTAAATTCACTTTTGAATTTAAGGTACAACAAATTCCTTTTTTAGATGTGTTGATCAGTCATAAGGAGGATGGTTTTTCTACTAGTATATATCGCAAACCAACATTTTCAAATGATTATTTATATTACACTAGTAACCATCCACCTCACATTTTTCGCAACATTGTTAAAGGGCAATGTATAAGGGCTGCTAGGATGACATCTACTTTTGAGACTTTTGAGAATGAAATAATGAATATTTACAACCTTTTCCAACATCGTGCCTACCCTGAATACATGCTTAAGGACATTACTGAATACGTGAGAAAGGAATGGGGTAACAAATATTGCCCATTATTGGGTCAATTGGATCAACACAACACAGACAATAGGCAGGGTCAGGTTGGTAAAAGACCTCAACCCATTGGTAGAGTTTGTGTTTTAACATATACACCTTCTGTATATCTCATTAAAGAAATATTAATGAGACATTGGGATGTATTTTTGGAACACAATATGGGACAGAACTGGGAATCACATCCTAAAATTGTATACAAGACAGCTCCAAATTTGAAAAGACTATTAGAAAAAACTAACACTGGACAAGTAGAGGTCATTAGACACTGTGCTACTCGCAAATGTGGATCTTGTAAACAGTGTAAATACATTAATGAAAATACCATCACTCAACTTCATGATATCAATAAAACCACTATTAAGAGTAGGAAAGGTAATTGTAACTCGAAACAGGTGGTATATTTAGCTACATGTAAGTCCTGCCCTGCCTATTATATAGGTAAAACTGAGCGTTGTCTTAAAAAACGCATATACGAACACTATTATAGAATACAGAGGCAGGACAGTAACAATGCATTATATAGACACATCCTTGAAAAAGGTAGTGATCATTTATTTCTTTTTACCATTATTGATCAAGTTCATAGTTCTTTGAGGGGAGGTAATTGGAAAATGCTCTTGGCCCTGTGTGAAAGTAAATGGCAGATTTACACAGATGCCACTAGGACACCTGGCATTAATGACCACATCAGCATCAAGCCATTTTTAGTATTTAATTAAATTTTAAAACTATGTATTTTTATACATTTTTATATTTTCATATTTTCACAGTACTCTTCAGTATTCAATTTATATGTTTATATGTTTATTTACATTGTATACACATAAAATTTCTGTATTTTGTATTAATTACTTCAACATACCAGATACTTTAATATACATTGCTGCTTTAAGGTTTTGGCGGGTTTTTCAAATTTGTGATGTATATAAAGGGATTTCAGATGTAATTTTATTGTTCTGAAGAAGACTGTGTTGGTACAGTTGAAAGCGCTTAACCTTTCGTTTTGGATTAAATTGTTTTATTCACCATACTTTGGACGAGTGGCTTGTTTTTCTGCAGTCCGTACCTCTTGTTACATTGTTGGAGTTCTTTTTGTGGGTGCAATAAATCTACTGCGTTAACCTTTTCACCGACCACTGATATACCATCTACATAGCAAGTAGGTTTGCTGCTTTCTACATGATCAACTTGCTTTTTTGAGTGACCTTTTTTAATAAGAGTCTTGCTTGATTTACAAAACTTTTGAAAGTGGATTTCATTTTTTACACTTGTGGCATTGCTGACCAAATGCTAAGCACTTTTCTGTTTTAGATTCATAATTGGCACCACGATTACAGCAGTTAACAATAAGACTTGACTTGAGTTTTGCTGACTCACCCTTGTACTGCACTGAGCATGTCTGTTTTGCTGAGCTAGTCTTGGAACTTGCTAGAAAGTTATGGGTCCTCCCTAGGAATCGTGCAGGAGTTGCAGCTGCCATGTGCTTAGACCTGTTTCTGCTTCCCACATGCTGCATGCTGTCTACACCATCTCTAGAGGCTGCTGAAGCTAAGCTCTTATCACTTGTAAGCATACTTGTGTGCCTTTTGTCTGAGCTCATGGATTTGACAAATCTCTGTGGCTTTGCTCAACATTAAATCACTGTCAGAAAGCAAAATCTTTCTCACTGCAGCACTATTAACACCACACACAAGTCTGTCCTTTATTAACTAATCTTTCAAGTCAACAAAGTTGCATGTTTTAGCCTCATTTCTCAGGTCAGTGATATAAGCTGCAAAAGTTTCACCTGGCTTTTGGTCTCTTGTATAGAATAGATGCCTCTCTAATGTAACATTTGATGATCTTCGTGTTTCACTGTTGCAGTCATCACACTTTATCTGCCTGCAGGTAGTCCTCAATCGGCCCGAATACCAGAGACTTAGTATTTCTGTGTCTGTTGCTGTTGCTCCAGGACTGACGTCAGGTTGTCAGGGGTATAAAAACAGGCATCCGATACCATTACATCAGTCTTTTCTTGCCGAGGAGCCTGAAGCAGAAGCAGTTCGCATGAGTGCCGGTCAGCCGCTACCTGAGTTTTCGTTTCAGAATTGAATCATCCTAAAGTCCTCTAAAGCAAAGTTCCCCGTTGGGGATCCTTTTTTCTTGCTCTAACCGATGTCAGAAAAAGTTAAAAATTGTCTCGCCTGTGGAAAGCAAATACCACACCGAGATTTATATTCTTACTGCGTCACCTGTTTAGGCCCAGACCACGACGTACCTCATTGTCAGTTTTGTGCTTTGTTCAACACCCAAGCTATTTGTCATCAGGCCCTTAATGCTGCTAAATACTGTCACTCTCGATCTCTGTATTCCGAAATGGCTTCGGTAAGCCATCAGACTACCGATCTTCCAAAAAAAACATAAGGATAAAGACAGAGACAGACCGCACAGGTCCAAATCCGCCGACTACACTTCCATTAAGCTAGTCGCCAATTTGCCAGTACTCAGGTGTTTTCACAGCCCCTGATGCCCGCTTTGATGGATTTGCAGGCCTCTACCGAGACCCGTTCGGAGTCCGATATGCTGCAGGACTCTTCTTTGACTATGGAACCTCTAGATGTCTCTACCTTGGATGGGTCCAGAGCCACTGTGCAGGCACTGGCTTCTGAGGAAGTTCTTCGCATTACTGATATTCAACACAAACCGACTTCTTTCACGTCTTCAGTTCTGTCTAAAACTACCGAGTTTCTAAGGCCAAGAGTACGAGCTACGCCTAAAAAACAGACGACCCAAACTCAAGCACTTGCTTCCTTGCCACAATCTCAAATGCTTAAAATAGCAGAAGACCTGATCATGTTGATTGAGAAAGAGAGATCTGTCCCCAGCCGACGACTCTGCAGTTTCTGAATATGAAGACATGCCTTTATCTGCTTGTAAGGATTCAGATGTAGAGGAATCCATTCCATCTGCTTCCCCTCCAGAGGATTTTTCTTTTGGTGAAACCCTACATACTTTGAGAGCATTTCCACTGGGAATCCCAGTCCAGAAAGAGACTCGGATAAGTTTTAGATTCATCACAACATAGACCTTTAGCTATCCTTCCTGTTCTGGATGTTGTGGATAATGTCTTTATGAAATCCTGTCTAACTCCTGATACTTTACCCCCCTGCTCCAAGGAAACCAGACAGGTACTAGAGAGTCCCTGACTTTCTCAAATTTCTTTTAAAAAATCCTACTGCTGACCCAGAGGTCATTTCCCAAGGGCCTAAAGATATAAAAGCCACTACAGCTGAGAATTCCACCCCTTCGGACAAGGATTCCCGAGCTTTAGACAGATGGAGTAAAAAAGTATACACCTCTGCAACTTCCGCCATTAGGGCATTGAATTGCCAGTTTCACATGTTGAAATACCAGCAACATATTATGGAGCTTATTAAGCAAAGATTGTCTACCTTTTTAGACTGTACAGAAAATAAGGAATTACAGGAGCTTATACAGTCTGCAAGCCAAGTAAGCAAGCATACCTTGCAATGTGGGCTTGACGCCCTAGAAGCATCTTGCAGGGCAGCAGTCACTGGTTCCGTACTGAGAAGGCATGCCTGGCTTAAGGAGCAGGCCTTGCTAGACCATGTCAAATCAAAATTACTAGACGCTCCTTTCAATAAGGACAATCTGTCTGGCACCAAAGCAGAAGAGGTTCTAAAAAAGATGGAAGAAAAAGCTAAGTCTATGCAGACAATCAAAGATTTCTTGCAAGTGCAGCCTCCAAGATTTAGTAGGCATTGCTCCTCAAAACATTGGTCCTTTCCAGTCCCTTGCAGACCATCTCAAACTAGACCCAGGGGAAACAGCCCCCTCCCCCCCAGATTACAGTCTCAGAGTATGCAGAGATCTAAGCAATGGAGTACCTCCACTTCTAAAACAGGGAGTGCTAAGCCACCCCCTTACGGAAAGAATTCACAATGACTTCTCAACTCTACTCCTCACCTCTGCCCAATTGCACATGCCCCTAGGAGGAAAACTTGCCCACCATGCAAATACTGGACCTCCGTCATCAAAGACCGATGGGTCCTCAACATTGTATCCCAGGTGTACAAATTTTACTTCCACACACTGTCAACCCCAAAGGGGTTCCCAGACCTTTCTCCAAACCAGTGGACAGAGGCTCAAAACCAAGTTCATTCCCTGCTCTCCATAAGGGCAATTCAACCTGTTCCTGCAGAACAGATAGGTCAAGGATTTTATTCTAGACTTTTCCTGGTAACGAGAAAAGAGGGCACTTTGCACCCAATCCTAGATCTTTCCATTCTAAACACCTTCCTGGTGGTAACAAAATTCAAAATGCTCACCCTTCAGCAGCTTCTTCCTATGTTGTCCAAAGATGCCTGGTTAGCCCCCCAGACCTAAAAGAAGCCTATCTGCACATCCCTATTAGGGACTCATGCAGGAAATATCTACATCTCAGGGCAGGGTCTATGCATTATCAGATGTTCAGTGTTTCACTGTTGCAGTCATTACACTTGGGTTACCCTGCTGGCAGGCTACTCGCTGTCGGCCTGAATTTCAAAGTCCTGGTCCGGCGTCTGTTGCTGTCGCCTCTTTCCTGACGTCAGTGCGATGCAGCCGACGCCATTTTCTTCAGTCTTTCTTGCCGCGCGGTGCCTGAAGCAAAAGCAGTTTGCAAGTGCCGGTCGGCCGACTCCTGAGATTTTCAAAATCGAATTTCAGATCCGAAGTCTTCAATAAAGCTAAGTACCCCGTTGGTGAAACTTTTTTCTTGCTCCAGACCGATGTCAGAAAAAGTTAACAATTGTATTTCTTGTGGGAAGCAAATACCTCATAAGGATTTTCACACTTACTGTATTCCTTGCCTAGGCCCTGACCATGATGTTGCTAGTTGTCAGTTTTGTGCTAGATTTAACCAACGCACTATTAAGCATCGGTACGATTTTGCCTTTCATTAATTTGGCCGAAGATTCAATTATATAATGCCTTTGGAACAGCTGACAACCGGAGTATATAAAAAGCGCAAGGTAAAAGAAAAGGACAGGCATCCGAGGTCCAAAACCGACGACAAGGCTTCTGCTAAGCTAGTCGCTGGTTCTCCGGTTCTCAGTGAGGTGCTTTCGCAGCCCCTGATGCCCACTACCTCAGAGCCACAGGCTGCTTCTGACTCCCACGTGGAGCCAACTGGGCCTGTGGAAACTCAAGGTATTGGACACTCGGAAACTATTCCCTCAGATGGGTCCGGAGCCCCTGTGCAGGCATCGGCTTTGGAGGGTGTTTTCAGACCTACACAGTTATATGGAAAGCCAACCTCAGCTTCTAAGGCAAAGACTAAAGCAGCTCTAAAGACAAAGAAACAAGTACAGCATTCTCCTGGACAGACTTCCATGCCTAAAAAACAGATGCTTAAAATGGCCGAATATCTAATTACTTTGATCAGGGGTTCCCGTCCCCCTCCTGATAAGAAGCCTAGGCAAGAGACCGAATATGAATCTTCAGATCAGGTTTCCATTTCCTCTGACTCCTCTTGTGAACAAGAATACTCTCTACCTTCCTATGAGGATTCTGATGCTGAAGAGTCTATCCCTTCAGCCTCTCCTCTTGAGAATTATTCTTTTGGGGAAACCCTGCATACCATGAGGGAGCACTTTCATTGGGAGAGCCAAGATTACTCAAAATCTAAGAAAAGGTTCAGAGACTTTCTTTTACTACCTCAGCACAGACCTCTTGCTATTCCCCCTGTTCTAGACATTGTAGATGATGTATTTTCAGAGTTTGGCCCATCTCCTGACTCTTTGCCCCCTGCACCTGTTAAACCAGACATATACTACTGGGTTCCAGAATCTCATAAATTTCTCTATAAAAACCCTGCTGCTGACCCAGAAACTGTATCTCAGGGTCCCAAGGGGGTCAAGGCTTCCACTGCAAAAAACCCTGTCCCCACTGATAGTGATTCAAGGGCACTGAACAGATGGGGGAAAAAAGTTTACACTTCTGCTACCTTGGCTGTAAGGGCTTTAAATTGTCAGTTTCATATGCTTAAATATCAGCAATACTTAATGTCACTGCTAAAACAGAAAATGTTGGCAAATTCTGAATGTCTAGAAAACAAGGAAATGGAGGATTTATTGCATGCAGCTGAACAAGTGGAAAAACATACTTTGCAATGTGGTTTTGATTCTCTGGAGGCCTCTTGTAGGCCGCTGTTACGGGTTCTGTCATTAGGAGGCATGCTTGGTTAAAGGAACAGAATCTACCTGATCATGTTAAAGCAAAATTATTGGACGCTCCATTACAGCATGATACTTTGTTTGGTGTTAAGGCAGAAGAGGTGTTGAAGAAAATGGAGAATAAAGTGAAATCTATGCAGACAGTTAAGGATTTCTTACAGGTACAGCCACCTAGATTTAGCAGGAACTGGGCTACAAAGAATTGGTACTTTCCAGTGTCAAACACGCCACAAAGAGGCATATACCGACACCCTAGATGCAGATCCCAGCCCCAAGGCTCATACCGGGCTAAACAATGGGGTGCTTCTACCTCCAAAAGTGGAGAAGACAAATCACAGCCATATAGGAAACAGTCCCAATGACTTCCTTATGCCAGTACCAAGCACTTATCTTTTGGTAGCCCCTTTAGGGGGGGAAACTAGCATTTTTTTCACAAACTTGGCACATGATCACCCAGGACAAATGGGTCTTGAATATAGTGTCTCGGGACTACAGGTTCCACTTTCACACCCTGCCAAAGGCAAAAGGTATGCCAGACCTGCCACACAATCAATGGGCAGAGGCACAAAAGCAAGTTTCATCCCTCATGGACATGAGGGCCATTCAGCAAGTACCACAGCAAGAGCAGGGACAAGAATTTTACTCAAGACTTTTCTTGGTACCCAGAAAGGACAAAGCCTGGAGAACAATACTGGACCTGTCTACTCTAAACACATTTCTGGACATTCCAAAATTCAAAATGTTGACTTTGCAGCAGCTTCTGCCCATGCTGGGCAAGAAGGCTTGGCTTGTAACTTTGGACCTAAAAGAGGCATACCCCAATCGGACAATCTTGCAGAAGATGCCTCAGATTCATAGCTGGCTCAATGCATTACCAATTCTCTGCACTGCCCTTTGGCTTATCTACTGCACCAATGGTCTTCACAAAATGCTTGGCACCAGTAATTGCCTTTTGCAGACAAAGAGGAATTCAAATGTATCCTTACTTGGACGACTGCCTTACGCAAGCAGAGAACAAGGACTGGCGTTTGTAAAAAGATTACTAATTTGCCTAGGGTACACAGTAAACGAAAAGAAATCAAAACTAGTGCCCTCTCAAGAGATAATATTCCTGGGTGCAAGCTTAAATACAACTGCCCAGATGGCTTATCTCACGCCAGACAAACAAAGGCAACTGACTTCTTACTTCGAAATGTTGGCAACAAAGACCCAGTTATCTGCAAGAAAGATTCTGCAGGCTTTGGGCTTCATGGCATCCTGCATTCTGCTAATTCCATATGCAAGACTGCATATGAGGAAACTACAATGGTATCTAAAAAGTGTTTGGATTCAACATTGCCACAGCCTGGAAACAATAATTACCCTCATCCCCTGCCTACAACAGGAGTTTTGATAGTGGGCTCAGGCCTGTCACCTGAACAAGGGACAGCCATTCACTCTACCCACAGCCAGGCAAACACTAACAACAGATGCTTCAGATTATGCCTGGGGGGGGGCCACATGGCAGGAAAATGTGTTCAGGGCACATGGCCCGCAAGCCAAATGCATTTTCATGTCAATCAAAAAGAGATGCTAGCTGTTCAGAATGCCCTGACAGCTTTCAAGGATCTACTTCATCCAGGGCAACTGCTGATAAAGACTGACAATACTACAGTCATGTGGTACATAAACAAGTAGGGAGGCACACATTCCTACCCCCTCTGCAGACAAGCCATGACTTTGTGGAACACAGCATTGACTTGTCAAGTACACCTGCAAGCACAATTCCTGCCAGGAAAGGCAAATACTCTGGCAGACGAACTAAGCAGAAGCCTCATGAATCCTTACAAGTGGAAACTAGACCCACAAATCTTCAGCATAATACCAAAGAAATGGGGATGCCCAGACATAGATCTGTTTGCCTCCCCTCACAACTACCAACTACAGAGATTCTGCACAAGGACTTATCACAAGCAAGCATGGAAAGTGGATGCTCTATCATTCAGCTGGAAAGCCCTGACAGTATATGCCTTTCCTCCACTGCCTCTCCTCCCCAAGGTACTCCTAAAGGTCAGACAAGAGAAGCCAAGATTGATACTGATTGCCCCAGACTGGCCCCATCAGCACTGGTACCTGATCCTAAAGAGCTTGTCTCGAGGCCCTGCCTGGACATTGCCTCAAATTCCTCATTTACTGACCCAACAAAGCAATCAGATCCTGCACAGCCAACCCAGAACCCTAAGTTGGCAGCATGGCGGATAATGTAACCATGCAGAACACACCTCTCTCTAAAGCAGTTATGGATGTTATTTTGGAGGCCAGGAGGCCCAGCACCAGAAAATCTTATGCAGCATAATGGAAGAGATTCTGTGCTTGGAACCAGGCACAGGGAATCGATACGCTTGTACCAAATATTCCTCAGATTTTACAATATGTAACTGAGATGCTGAACAAAGGCCTATTCTTTTCATCAAGATCCATGCCTCTGCCATTTCAGCCCATTACAATTCAGACCCACCTATTTTTTCACATCCACTACTAAGGCAGTACCTCAGAGGGGCCAAAAACATATGACCTCCAAGGAGAGCACCAATACCTGCATGGGACCTCAATTTTGTCTTGGAAAAACTCACACTGCCTCCTTTTGAGCCAGCCAATACAGCTGAGATAAAATTCTTATCATGGAAAACAGCTCTGCTCCTAGCAATAACTACGGCAAGAAGAGTCTCAGAGTTACAGGCACTAATCACTGTGGAACCTTTTATAATTTTCCATCCAGACAGGGTTTCTCTAAGGACAAACCCAACATTTATGCCTAAGGTGGTGTCCAGTGTGGCCCTTAACCAAACCATTCATTTGCCTACCTTTTTTCCAAACCCATAGAATAAGGGGGAGAGACTTCTGCATTCTTTGGACATACACAGACAGCTACACTTTTACTTGGACAGAACTAAAGCTTTCAGAAAGACTGAGCAACTTTTAGTGGCGTATGCTGCAGGATCACAAGGAAAGGCTATCTCAAAGCAGACTGTTTCAAAATGGATAGGACACTGCATTCATTTCTGCTATTCACAACATGGCAAATCAGTGCTTAAGGGCATTGGGCCACATTCAACCAGAGCAGCAGCCACTTCAGCAGCCTTCCTCAGAGGAGTACCCCCCAGGGACATTTTGGAGGCTGCAGCTTGGACTTCAGTGCACACCTTTACAAAGCACTACCATTTACCTCTTTACTCTAAATCCAGAGCAGGCTTTGCCACTGCAGTTCTGCAGGGCCTCAGTCACTCCTAACTCTATATAGGCCCAGCCACCCAACATCAGCTTTGGGATTCAACCCAAGTGTAATGACTGCAACAGTGAAACACGAAGAACATAGTATAGTTGTGTACCTACCATAAATGTAGATGTTCGAGTGTATTCACTGTTGCAGTACAGGTTACCCCCCCCCACCACCACCATCCCCCTTTCATTGCTGGGACTAATTTGTATATGTTCATCGTGTTTCACTGTTGCAGTCATCACTGTAGGGATGTCCTTCAAGGATGCATCTGCAGTCCTAACAAATGGGTTGTCCTGTCCACAGGCAGCCCTTCGGTCGCCGGATTCCAAAGTCTGGGTCTGGCCTCGGCTGATGTCGCTCTTCACCCGACGTCACAGCTGCAGTTCTTCGGGTATAAAGGTATCAGCCGACGCCATTTTCCTCAGTCTTTCTTGCCGCGTGGCGCCCGAAGCAGAAGCTGTTCGCAAGTGCCGGTCGGTCAGAACCAGAGATTACTACTACCGAAGACTTCTGAAAAGCTAAGTACCCCGTTGGGGACTCTTTCTTGCCTCAGCCGATGTCAGAAAAAGTGAATAACTGTTTAACTTGTGGGAAACAAATACCTCATAAAGATTTCCACTCTTACTGCCTACCTTGTTTAGGCCCAGACCACGACGTAGCAGCTTGTCTAGCCTGTGCTTCTTTCAACCGACGGACGCTTAGACGTCGGTCGGAATTTGCTGAGGAGTTTTTCGGCTCCGCTTTTGCTTACAACATGCTGTCGGAAACTCCGACTTCGCAATTATCTAAAAAGCGCAAGGAAAAGGACCGACACTCGCGGTCCGCGGTTTCGGCCGAAACCGCGGTTGTCAACCGCGAGTGTCTCGGTTTCGGCTGAAACCGAGTCCTCAGTCCTTCCTTCGGCCGAAGGCTTGCCTCCTACCGAGGCCTCATCCAGCATGGCTGAATCTGCTACTGAAATCCCACCTGCTCCTGCAGGTTCACAGGATTTATCTGATACTATTCCTTTAGATATATCTACTCCTGCACGTGGAGCTGCTAGGCCCCCTGCATCCATGTCAGTTAAGGCTTTTGCCAGGACTAAAGCAGCAAAATCAACCAAGAATGTGCCTGCTAAGACCCCCTCTCACAGGCCTAGCTCTAGTTCTCAAATGCTTAGTCTAGCAGAGGATCTTATTTCTTTGATCCGGGGATCCCAACCTCACCCTGACAGGGCCTCTCTCCCACCTCCGGAGAAGAGGCCTAGAGCAGAGCCCCCTGAGCCAGTTTCTTCAGATTACTCCTCTGATGATTCAGAACATACAGACCCTCCAGAGGGCCCTTATTCTCCTTATGAGGACTCTGACGCAGAAGACTCCATTCCTTCTGCCTCTCCTCCTGAGGAATTTTCCTTTGGGGAAACCTTGCATGCTATGAGGGAACAATTTCAATGGCAGGGCCAGGATTTCTCAGACTCTAGGAAAAGGCTTAGGACCTTTTTGCATTAGACACAGCATAGGCCTTTAGCCATTCCTCCAGTACTTACTGTTGTAGATGATGCATTTAATGATGCTTGTACTGCTCCTGATTCACTTCCTCCGGCCCCTGCTAAGCCCGACAGGTACTACAGGGTTCCGGACACACATTATCATTTGTATAAGGCTCCTTTGGCAGATCCTGAAACCATATCACAGGGACCCAAGGCAGTAGCAGCTACCTCTACCAAAAACCCCCTCCCCTCTGAAAGGGAATCCGGGTCCTTAGAGAGATGGGGTAAAAAGGTTTACACTTCTGCAACTCTTTCAGCTAGGGCCTTAAACTGTCAATTCCACATGATTCAGTATCAAGAATTTATGTTAGATCAGTTAACTAAAAAACTGTCCTCGCTTGAACCATTAGACAAAAAAAATCTGTTCAGGAAATGGTACATAACATTCAGCAGGTCAGTAACCATTCCTTAAAATGCGGCTATGATGCACTGGAAGCTTCCTTCAGATCAGCCATGACTGGCACAGTTATCAGAAGGCATGCATGGTTAAAAGAGCAGGCCTTACCAGACCATGTGAAATCCAAATTACTAGATGCTCCCATGGACAAGATTAATTTGTTTGGCTCTCCTGCACAACAAGTGCTGAAGAAGATGGAAGAGAAGGCAAAATCTGTCCAAACAGTGAAAGATTTCTTACAGGTCCAACCTCCAAGGTTCAGCAGGAATTGGCCCTCCAAGAATTGGTCCTTTCCCGACTCCTCCAGAGCCCAGAGAGGCAGGAATAGGTGTTCAAGAGGCCGAAGTCAATCCAGAGGTGCCTACAGGGGACGCCAGTGGCAGGGTAACAACCAGCGAGGTGCAGCCACGGACACAGCCACCACCACTACTACAGGACAATCACAGTGACTTGGTTCTAGCACCGCCTACCAGGGAACAACTAAAAGCACCCTTGGGCGGGAAGCTAGCTTTATTTTCAGTAAACTGGCATTACATCACAAGAGACAAGTGGATTTTGCAGACAATAGACCAAGGTTACAGGTTTCACTTCCATACTCTACCAGGGAAGAGAGGAATGCCAAACCTACCTCCAAATCAAAAGGCAGAAGCTCTAAAACAAATATCTCAATTATTAAAAATGAGAGCTGTGGAAAAGGTACCATCGATAGAGCAAGGGAAGGGATTTTACTCCAGGCTCTTCCTGGTACCAAGAAAAGAAAGCAAATGGA
Source organism: Protopterus annectens (assembly GCF_019279795.1). NCBI lineage: Eukaryota > Metazoa > Chordata > Ceratodontiformes > Protopteridae > Protopterus > Protopterus annectens. The sequence continues at coordinate 849,618,948 of NC_056750.1, forward strand.
GACCTATTCTCGACCTGTCCGCTTTAAACACATTCCTCATTGTTCCAAAATTCAAAATGCTGACCCTACAGCAGCTTCTTCCCATGCTGGGCAAGGAGTCTTGGCTGGTAACTCTAGATCTCAAGGAGGCATACCTGCACGTCCCCATACGACCAAATTGCAGAAGATACCTCAGATTTCTTGCAGGATCAGAGCATTATCAATTCTCAGCATTGTCTTTTGGCTTATCTACTGCGCCCAGAGTGTTCACGAAATGCCTGGCATCAGTAATTGCTCATTGCAGGCTCCAGGGAATCCAAATCTACCCTTACCTGGACGACTGCCTGATACAAGCGGACAACAAAATCAAGTTAGCAGAAGACTTGAAAAGGGTCATTTACCTACTACAAGCCCTGGGATACACAGTCAATATAAACAAGTCAAGGCTGATACCATCCCAAAGGATAACCTTCTTGGGTGCAGAGCTGGACACATCGAAGCAAATGGCATTCCTAACAGTAGAAAAACAGGAGAAACTCCCTCTATACTTCTTGGCATTAACAAAGCAGAACCATCTAACAGCAAGAAAAGTCCTGCAAGCCTTGGGTTTCATGGCATCCTGCATAATATTGGTTCCACATGCCAGACTGCATATGAGAAAGTTACAGTGGTACCTAAAGAATTTATGGTCTCAGCACAAGCACAGCCTAGAAACCCAAATTCCAATAATTCCATGCCTGAAGCAAGAATTCCAATGGTGGGCTCAGGCCTGTCAATCAAACAAAGGATTGCCCTTCCACAACACTCAACCAAGCCAAACCATTACCACGGACGCCTCAGACCTCGGTTGGGGGGCCCACATGCTAGACAAGTGCATACAAGGCTTATGGACTCAAGACCAGCTGCACCTACACATAAATCAAAAGGAAATGCTGGCAGTAAAACTGGCAATTCAGACATTCAGACCATTTCTTCGACAAGGTCAACTGTTGATAAGGACAGACAACACCACAGTTATGTGGTACATCAACAAACAGGGAGGCACACATTCGTACCCTCTATGCCGGATGGCAATGGATCTCTGGAATGTGGCCCTGAGTTACAACGTTCAGTTACAAGCAATTTTTGTACCAGGAAAAGAAAACATTCTAGCAGACATACTAAGCAGGACCACCACGGATGCCCACGAATGGATGCTGCATCCGGACATCTTCAAAACCATTACAAGAAAATGGGGACTCCCTCAAATAGACTTATTTGCATCCCCACACAATCACCAACTAAAGAAATTCTGCACAAGGACGTACCACCCACTTGCTTGGAAGGTGGACTCCTATCTTTCAGTTGGAAAAACCTGACAGCATATGCATTCCCACCACTTCCTTTGATGCACAAGGTGCTATTGAAGATCAAGGAGGACCGTCCAAGGATCATCCTGATAGCTCCAGACTGGCCAAGACAACATTGGTACCCATTACTGAGGAGCATGTCTCGGGAACAAATATGGCACCTACCCCTTGTTCCCTTGCTGTTAACACAGAACAACTACAACACCCTGCATCCAAACCTGAAAACACTGCAGCTAACTGCCTGGAACATTGCATAAGAACAAATAACCCAAATTTATCCCAAAGGGTAAAAGACATTATCTTGGAGGCTTGCAGACCCTCAACAAGAAAAAATTATTCGGCAAAATGGAAAAGATATTTCATTTGGAGTACTGCAAAAGGAGAAAATGTGTCACTGGTAAACATAGCCAACATCCTGGAATACTTGGCAGAGCTCTTCCACAAAGGCCTGTCCTATTCTTCCATCAAGATTCATGCATCAGCTATTTCAGCAGAATACGACTTGGATCCTCCAGTCTTCTCACATCCTCTGCTCAGGCAGTTTCTGAGAGGAATTAAAATGTAAAACCGCCTAGGAAGCCACCATTGCCAGCATGGGACTTGAACTTTGTGCTAGAAAAATTGACACTTCCTCCTTTCGAACCAGCAGCAACAGCAGAATTACAATACCTATCATGGAAAACTGCTTTCCTGTTGGCAATCACTTCAGCAAGAAGGGTATCTGAGCTACAGGCACTAATGGCAGTACAGCCCTTCCTGATCTTCCACCAAGATAGAGTATCCATGAGAACTAATCCTACTTTTATGCCTAAGGTGGTCTCCAGAGTATCTTTGAATCAGGCTATCCACCTACCTACATTCTTCCCCAATCCTCAGAACAGGGGAGAAAGGCTGTTGCATACCTTGGATGTGCATAGACAATTACGCTACTACCTGGACAGGACCAAGGGCAATAGGATAACTGACCAGCTACTGGTAGCATATGCAACAGGAATGGAAGGAAAAGCAATTTCAAAACAGACAATCTCTAAGTGGATAGGAAATTGCATTAGATTTTGTTACTCCTACCATGGAAAGAAAACTCCAGAAAACATCAGGCCTCACTCTACAAGGGCTACAGCCACTACCACAGCTTTTCTACGAGGAGTGGCTACCAAAGACATTTTAGAGGCTGCTACTTGGAGCTCCGTGCATACATTTGCCAAGCATTATAATTTACCTTTATACTCCAGATCCCGAGCAGGTTTTGCCACTGCTGTTTTGCAAGGGATCTTAACTACACCATAATTTTATTTCTCCTCCTCCCCAGTTTTGCTATGGTATTCTACCCATTTGTAAGGACTGCAGATGCATCCTTGAAGGACATAGTACAGTTTTGTACCTACCATAAATGTAGATGTCCGATAGGAATGCATCTGCAGTCAGGATTACCCACCCTCCTTCCCCTCTGTGGTACTCCTAGGGTATTTGCCCATCTTGTAGCTAGCTGGGGGAATCTATTATGGTGTATTTGTTTGTATATATGTACACACATGCCTATTTTTTGTTTGCTCTCTACTATTTGGAATCATTTGCATTTATCCAAATTTAGCCTTCCTAGAGGGCACCTGGCATCTGGGGCAAGAAACACTGAGGAAAATGGCGTCGGCTGATGCCTTTATACCCGAATAACTGCAGCTATGACGTCGGGTGAAGTGCGACACCAGCCGAGGCCAGACCCAGACTTTGGAATCCGGCCGACCGAAGGGCTGCTTGACGACAGGACAACCCATTTGTAAGGACTGCAGATGCATTCCTATCGGACATCTACATTTATGGTAGGTACAAAACTGTACTTTGTGTACACTTACTATAAATGTAGATGCTCAAGTTTTATATATATATAGATATATATATATATATATATATATGTATATATATATATATATATATATATATAGCGGCGTCATCCTGGAAGAAGGGGACAGCAATCGATGCAGGACCCAAGACTTTGTTATTCAGGCCGACTGAACCCAAATGTAATGACTGCAACAGTGAATACACACTAACATCTACATTTATGGTAAGTGTACACAACTGTACTTTCTTCTTTGCCTACTGAGGGGACTCCCATCAGCCGCAGAGGACATGGCTAACCCCCATTCTGTAGTGGTTGTTGGTGCTTCAGCAGAGGGATCTGGGGTAAAAGATGAGTGTTCTGAGGTACAACAAATGGGCACAGCAGTCACCCATCTGCGGCTGAGGGAAATTGCAAGCCTGCTGTGGTAACAGAATCTGTTTGCTTAACTTTATTAATTTATTTATTTATTTTGTGGCTGGAAGAAGGATCTTCCAGGGGAGTGACAATCTGTTACTTGGTCAAACTAAAAATGATGCCTGTATCTTGGGGAAAAGAAGCAACAGTGCCAGTAAAAGTACCAGTCCACAAAAGTCATTTTTTGACAGAAAAAAACACAGTAAAAAGCATTTTCACACTATATGGCAGCCCCACAACCTTGAAATAAACAATTTTTCCTCAGGAAATAGTATCAGTTAAATAACACTGCTTTTAAACTGACAGAAATGAGTACTCCATTTAAAAGTGGGTTAACAGTCTCAGGACAGTGCTTTAAAACACAACACTCATGGTTTTAAAATAACTTTCCTGAAGTATAAAGTAGTAAAACAGAAAAAAAATAAGAAAATGGAAGTTTTTTCCCCAAAGGGTATTTATCTTCCCAGATAAGGAAAGCACAAGTTAACAGTTGATCCTCAGAAGCCTCAGGGGAGTGCGTTCTTTGGCAGGGAAAAGCTCTGAAGGGCTTCAGCCCAAACTTGTGTGTTAGTCAGCTCAGTTAGAGCTGCTGGACAGTTTGGGCAGGCATAAAGTGCCCTGAATCTTTGAAAGCTGGTCGGCTGTTATGTCCTTGGCAAGATATAACACATATTGTAAAGCTTACTGCAACAGTGATCATTTCAACATCTACTGCTGTTCTGAGTTCAGCTTACGCAAGTGCAATTTTCTAACCTTAGGTACCAAGTCCACATAGGTTTGGAAGAGGGAATGAATGTAAGTACTGTGTACTCTACGTGCATGTATCTATGTAGCTTGTATTGATAAGTAAATGTATATAAATGTATACATATAGATATGTAGGTGGGTGCAGTTCATTTGTCCGAACTTGGCGATGGAGTGTTTCACGTCAGCATTTGTTGAACATGTGCATTGTTGATTGCAGCACTCATCAGGTGTGTGGATGTGGGCACTAGTACCAATTTGTCAGAAAGTTTTGGCATTGTGTGTGTGCACGCCCACACATTTGCAAGTGTTAATGGTTTAAGATTAAGGTAGGGATTAGGGAAGGCGGAGTTGGTATGATAGGGCTGCTGGTATGTTTAAAGTGGGTTTGTTTTGTTTTATGGTACTGTTAGAGAAAACAGTATGTAGCACCATAATGTACATGGTTAGGGGTAGGATTAGCATACATGAGTAAGATGATATAGGCGGGGTGAGCTATGCAGACAAAATGTGTGCAAGTGAGTATTTATTTTGATTTATCTGATCAGAGAAGGAAACTCTCTTCCTTTTCTGATTGAGTTACTGATTTAGGAAATAAGAGGTTTGATGTTTGTTTCTGTCCGACCTCTGCACCTTTTAGAAGCTGTTGATCCAGGGCTCTGATTCTTACCTTACTCAATTCCCTCTCTTGCCTCAAAGTACGTCAAGTTGTCATTTGTCACTTGATCAGAAGGACGTGCTATACAGGGATTCTGATACGTTTTGAGATGTGTGTTTTGGATAGTTGTTTTTTGAGCTGTTCTTGGCTATATTGCTTTTCTTACCATTTTTCCTCCCCTGTCTCCCCCCCCCCCCCAAAAAAAAAGCTTCAGATAGTTTTTAGATCTTCACTTGTTTGCTACTGTTAATGTTATTGTTGGCTTCCTTTAGCATTTTTTGTAGCCTTTTTTTAGTGTGTTACAGCATCGTATCTCATTTTCTTCGTATTGATCTCAGAAAAGTTCCCTGGGTTCAAAAAGTGGCTACAGATTCCCTCTGTTGGACCTCTCACTCTGTCTGTATTGTCTACAGTAGTATTCAGATTGTGAGGCGTGTGCTTCCTTCACCACAAGAGCACTGCAGGGTCATAGGGATAAATTAATCTTGAAGGAGCTGCTCCCTGCCCAAATGGGAGCAACGCAATCACACCATCCCGCTCTTTATCTTTTCCAGCAAAAAAAAAAAAATTGGGTAAAAACCTAGGCCAACTAAAGGAAAGGGAGAAGGGTAAACCGAAGAAGAGAGAGAGATTGAAGGACACCGAATAATATGGAGAAATCCAGAAAGTGGTTTCCAGATCAGCAGAGGTCTTGGGTCCAGTGCTGAAAGCTCCAAAAACAATCAGATAAGACATCAATTCAGATTCTTTCTCCAATGCCTACTTCCCATTTCTCATCATAGTTGATGAACGCTAGGCTCCTTTTACCTTTCTTGCAGGAGAGGTGTTTTTACCAATCACCATCAGTGGCTTCATCTTTGAAGATTTTACATTCTGCGAGGGACCTTTCCGAAGTGGACATGAACAGGATAATGCAGAAATTTCTGTGGATGCAGATCGAAGTGGTAATCGTCCTTGCACAGTCCCCATTAGATGGCCCAAGTATGGCTCCTCCTCTCTACTAGTTTCTTCAATTTTGATCTGCCCTTCGGATCCTAAGCCCACTAGTCCAAGCCTTCCCAGATCACCTACATAGCATCCGACAATCCTTTTGACTTCTACTGACAGTATCCCTTACACTTGACCCTTATTGCATCAGATCTAGATGAGTCTTGGAGCTAAATCCTTGAAGCGAAGATTCGAATGGTTGATAAGAGTCCAAAGCCTTCAGGGCCTCAGTGTTTGATAGCTCAGCTGTGTTGTCAGTGTTGGAGCTAGAGCAGGTCAGAGCAAAAGGTGTTCCTCTTATCTCCTTTTCAGATCAAGGGAGTGCTTTTTTGGCTCCAGTTGAGGCCTCTGCTTTTGAGACATTTGAGAGGGATCTCAGCAGACTGATAGAGGTGTCTCATCTGCTTTCTGCTCTATCCTGACCTCTGTTGATTACTGCTGCTTATGCTACACATCTGGATCAACAGGGACAGTTGGCCTGTTTCAGCCCTGGGGGTGCTCACCACGTGAAATCCCAGTCTTATTCTGACCCTTCTTCAGAAGCCCGGAGTATGGGTCCTAGGAAGCAGATGCATAAAAGGAGACATTTAGATTCCTCATTGGAGTCTGTCATTGAAGAAACAGACTTGAATGATGGTGCAGGGTCCCCATGATCCCATCTGGAAGACCTCACCTTTGGTGATATCTGGAATTGATGAAACAGAGAAGGGGGCGGGGGCTTGACCCAGCGATGCATCTTCTCCTGAACTGTTTCCATTCCTTGAGGCTTTTGGAAATGGTTCTATTTTTTGGGTGGTACTGCCCATTGATCTCATAGACCTGGTGGCTTAGTGGACTTTGAAGGATTCTGACATGGTGTAGCTGGTTCCAGGAAGCCCAGACAAGAGCTTAGTTGCCCCCAAAATACAGGACATCCTGGAGTAAGGGTCTCTGGTAGGTGCCGTGTTTTTTTTGGCAGCCACAAAAAAGCAACTCTTGTAGGAAAGTACAAGGAGTTCAGGGCTTTAGACCAGTTTGGGAAACTGATGTATGCATTAGCAACTATTGCAGTTAGAGCGCAGAACTACCCGTCCCATATGACGTACTTCAGGAGGAACCTGACTAGGGAGCTCACCAAGTTGTACTCCAGAAACTTACCCATGGAGCCCAGAAATCAGTAGAACTCCAGCCGTCTGCCCTACAGTAGATGTCCAGCTTATCCATGTGTCTGCTTTCCAGTGCAGCTTATGGTCCGACTGGAGCAGCAGGCACTAACATAGTCCTCTGCCAGCATGCCTAAGTACAACTGCGTGACTTTGAAGGCTTCAAGATGTCTTTCGTTAACTCCCCGTTTGATGCTTCCATTCTTTTTGGACTGAAAGCTGGAGATGCTCCCCAGGAAGACAGTAAGACCCCATCTGTCATTGGAATCTACTTCCCAGTCCCCTTAAAGGACATTTTCTAAGAACTACAAAAGGGGGGAGCATAAGATGGTGATTCCGGAAATGTAAGGGCTTTAACCAAGATGCTCCTGCAGACCTTTGCCCACAGGGACAGGGGGGGTGGGGGTGCCGTTTCAACAGATGTTATCCTTAAGGATTTTGTGTTCCTTACACTGAGAAGTGCTTTGGATCGCTCTTGAAGGATTGACAAAATCCTGTGATCTCTCCTGAAGGATTTCCTGACAGACTCACTCTAGAGGCAGTCTGGGGCGCTTACCCCTGCACCCTCAAGCCTGGCAGGCCATCGCACAAGATTCTAGTGCTCATCTTCAGCACCCTTGTTACTACACTCTTCCTTTTGTTTTCCCTGCTCAGAAAGAGAGAGGGATTCTGACATACGACCCAGCCATATGAAATCCACAGCAGCAGAGGTACACAACCACACCCAAACAAAGAGCTGCTAAAAGAGTCATCCAACAGGTTCCACCCAGACCAAGTTAGTAATTATTTATATTTGACATTTGTTTACTGGGAAAATCCGACTAGGTCAGAAAGTGCCCATTTTCAGCAGAGGCCCAGGGAGAAAAGCTCCACAATCACAAATTTTCAAAAATCCCTTTTTTTATTGGAAAAATTTGCTACGTTCCCACAAGATTAGGTATATAAATAGGACATGCTGGAGGGACAGATTCATAACCCAGAGGCTCCCTTCACTCTGGAATAAAATCCCAGTCCAGGTTAGGCAGAGTCCCTCATTGACTCTCTTCAAGAGGAATCTTGATGAGTGGATGGGAGATCGTAGGTTTACCCCCGGGTATCACTTCTGTGTCACTGTTAGACAGAGGCACAGTATACTAACCTCGAAAAAGGGCATAGCAAAATAAATTTAAAATGCGTGGCGAAAGCCAAACACATTCTGGCTAGGCTTATAAATGCCCTAGGGGAGACAGCCTAGTATGAACCTATGAAGATTGATGTTAGTGTTTGTGAAACATGGTTGAAGAACAATGACTGGAAACCAGTTATATCAGGGTATAAATGTTTTTGCTGTAACAGGCATTCTAACAAAAATACAGGTGTCAGTGTTATGATAGAGATTAAAGATAATTGAGATCTGTGATTATTTACATGTTCAGTGATAGCAATGCTATAAATTTTAACTGTGACAATAAAGACAACCCTAGAGCATATAACAATTGTTGGAGTGTATAGACCACCAAAGTCAAGTGCAGATGACCTAGAGGAATTCATATACTTCTTGCATGAAACGTAGGAGAAAAGAATAATATTAGCTGGGGACTTAAATTTACCAGAAACAGACTGGAATAATATTGATTCAGCTGGTCTATATTACAACGCCGAAACGACTAAACATTGAATGTCATTTCAGTGACACACAGCGAATTACAAGTTATGCGAATGGCCAGTTGACTGATTTTAGGGGAAAAAATTGCAAACCAGACACGACACACCAGCTCAAACATTACAAAGTGGGGGACTATCCCCCCCACACCCCCTAACTAAATATACCAACTCCGAGATCGCACTACAGTGGGGAAAAGGGCAAATTCACGGCGACGGCCAAGCAATTTTTTCCTCTAGAGAAAAAATCAGTGATCTTGCCGTTCGCATAACTTGCAGTTCGCTCTGTATGTGTTGCTGCAACAACTTTCAGTGTTTAGCCATTTTGGCGTCGTAGTATAGACCCGATTCAGCAATGTTAGTAAGGAAATTATTCATAACTTATATTCAGGATCAGCAATTGCTTCAGATTGTAAAACAACCTACCAGGGGACAGAACATACTAGACATTATTTGTGTTCCTAAAATAAATTGCTGTTACTTCAAGTCAAGTTTTTCCACCATTAATGTACAGTGATTCATGGGGTTATAAAGGTTAATTTTTTGCTAGATAATTTTGCCAAACTGAAATCTAAACCAATGTACAGAAGGTTAATTTCAGATTGTATGGAAGCAAAGCAGTCGCTATATAAGACTAACTGGAGTGAGGTGTTCACTAGAAGAACTGCAGATGGAATGTGGAAAGTTTTGAAAGAGAAACTGAGTGCAGAAAATCAAAAAAATGTTTAACATCAGGATCTAGGCATACAACATTGGGGGATATATTTCCATAAGAACCAGATATCTGATTAAGGTGAGAGAGAAAAAAATATAAGAAATGGAAGAGAGGTTGAACTACAACTTTTAAAATTGAAATAAACAGTCTGGACAAACAGATTAAGCATAGTGTGAGACAAGGTCCAGAAAAATTTGAAGAAACTTTGTGTAAAGATATTGAGCATAATAGGAAATCTTTTTATAGATGTATAAGATGTGAAAGGAGTAGAGAGAGACAAATTGATCAACTGTATGCGGATTCCAAAATTTATTCTCAGACGCAACAGATTATATATTTACAAAGTCTTATGCAAAACCGTTTGGCTCAACAAAAGGGGTGATAAGTTGTTCTAGTGACATCCAGGTAACCCCAGATACTGCAATCAAATTAGATTGAAAAAGAACTGCGCAAACTGGATCCAAACAAAGCACACTGAGATCACTTCATGACCTGAGTACACTTCAGGAAGAAGTTACAGTACCATTATATCTATTATTCACTAGGTCATATTTTATTTATTTTACATTTGTTGTCTGTGATAGTCCGACTGGATATATGTCCATTTTCAGTGGAAGCCTGGTGAGAAAAGCTTCAAACAAAACATACAGAAAAATCCTATAATGAATACATGTTACATACAGTTTGCAGACTCTGTTCAGTCAAGCAAGTTATACAATCTTATTCAAGTTATGTAAGTATATAGACTAACAATTATGGCACAGATTTTATGTAGAATAAAGTACTGTTTAGCACACAATTATAGAGAAGGGTCTAGTCAGGATTTGAACAAGGACATAGCCAGTGTGTTTTAAAATATTGTTTAAGACTTTTTTTGAATTGAGTTAGTGAGGATCCTAGCAGGAAGAGCGTTCCAAGTTTTGCCAACAGAGTTGGCAAACGGGGAGTTCCCCATCTGAATTGTTGGTTAAGTGTAGGCATATTTTCAGGTTGGTTGAGTACTTTATATGCCATTATGGGCTAGTTGTATTGAAGTAGGCTAGGCAATTCTAGCCACCCTTGAAGATTTAGGTTATGGCAGTGGTGTGTCCTGTATGCTGTGCCAGTGGCAAATCTGGCAATGTGGTTATAACAGCAGCTACAGAGAGCACGTCAGCGGAGTTGACCCAGATGCCAGCCTCAACCGACGTCGAGGGGGAACCAGTACTTTGTCAGCCGACCGAGACCCCCTCTGCTCCAGCCCAGACCTTGGATACTAAGCCAATTCCTAAGCCAACAGCAGCTAAGAAAAGACAACCAAACAGTTGAGCTCTATGCCTCAAGCTACTCCAGATTGGCAGACGTTCACCAATTCCTTACTGCAGGCCTTTATGGCCCTTAGGCCTACAGGCCCTGCTCCTACAGACATTCCATTGTTGAGCCCTAGTCCAGCTTCTGCTTCTTTCCTCCCTTTAATCACTACTCAGCAGGGAGAAGAAGAACCTGAACAAGATGATTCCTCTTCTGAGGAATCTGTTTGTCTCTCAAATTGCTTCTCCTGTGGAATATTACTCCCCAGACGAAGGCTCTATTGAGGGCGATTCCCGTCCAGAGGACATTTTTGGGGGGAAAGTGTCACAGAAATGAAAGAGTACTTCAAGTGGGATACTACCTTGATGACAGATACCAAGAAAAGATGTTTTGAGCTTCTACAGCTGGAATTCCCCTCCCCCTCCGCTATTCCCCCAGTTCTACCAGCCTTTCGGGATGCCTTTAATGCTACCTCTAAGAACCCAGACTCTCAACCACCTGCCCCTAAAAGGCCTGATAGATTTTATAAAGTTCCAGATGAACAGAAGTTTCTAGTGAAACCTCCCATGGCTAACCCCGCTGTCATTGTTGTGTTTTCTGACTGACAATCTAGGCAATTACCCTCTGTTTTCCTTTTGCTGACAGACAAGGACAGCAAGACCATGGACAGAATGGGTAAGAGAGTTTATACTTCCTCCACCTTGGCATTTAGGGCTATTAATTACCAAGCACACATGGTAAAATGTACCTTAGACTTTGTGTTCCAGGCCTCCACCCTGCTAGCTTCTACCCCTGATTGTCCCACTAAAAATTAAATTGCATCTAAACTGTCTTTAGCTGCTCGAGTAGCCAGACACCCAAGTAAGTGCAGCTATGATGCAGTAGAAACATCTGCCAGGTCTGCTGCATCCGCATCTGTCTTACATAGATATTCCTGGCTACGCCTCCAACCTCTACCAGTGGACTTCAAATCCAAGATAATGGATGCTCCTCTAGACCGCAGTCTTATTTGGTAAGAATTCAGCAGAACTTTTCAAAAATCTACAACAGAAAAGTAAAGAACTTCAAGACCTCCAACAGTTGCTGGTGTCTCCTTTCCCCAGATACTACAGGAACTACCTTGTTAAGACTTTGTAAGAACTCCCATCTGCATCTCTTCCTTCCTCCTCTAGACCTCGTAAAGGGTCCAGGAGATTGCCTTATTCCAGATCCCCCTAATTTCCAGGGACCTGCCAAGCAGCCCTTTCCTGACCGAGCATGTCCCCTTTCAGAGTGACTGCCTGAATCAGCTCCCTCTGTCCACCTGCCTTACCCTATGCTTCTGTAAAACACTTTCCTTAGATACTTGGGTGCTTTCCATCAGAGTGACTGCCTGAATCTGCTCCCTCTGTCCACCTGCCTTACCCTATGCTTCCCCTTCTGGAAAACACTTTCCTTAGATACTTGGGTGCTTTTCATCAGAGTGACTGCCTGAATTAGCTCCCTCTGTCCATGTGCCTTACCCTATGCTTCCCCTTCTGGAAAACACTTTCCTTAGATACTTGGGTGCTTTCCATCAGAGTGACTGCCTGAATCGGCTCCCTCTGTCCACCTGCCTTACCCTATGCTTCCCCTTCTGGAAAACACTTTCTTTAGATACTTGGGTGCTTTCCATCAGAGTGACTGCCTGAATCGGCTCCCTCTGTCCACCTGCCTTACCCTGTGCTTCCCCTTCTGTAAAACAATTTCCTTAGATACTTGGGTGCTTTCCATCAGAGTGACTGCCTGAATCGGCTCCCTCTGTCCACCTGCCTTACCCTATGCTTCCCCTTCTGTAAAACACTTTCCTTAGATACTTGGGTGCTTTCCATCAGAGTGACTGCCTGAATCGGCTCCCTCTGTCCACCTGCCTTACCCTATGCTTCCCCTTCTGGAAAACACTTTCCTTAGATACTTGGGTGCTTTCCATCAGAGTGACTGCCTGAATCGGCTCCCTCTGTCCACCTGCCTTACCCTGTGCTTCCCCTTCTGTAAAACACTTTCCTTAGATACTTGGGTGCTTTCCATCAGAGTGACTGCCTGAATCTGCTCCCTCTGACCACCTGCCTTACCCTATGCTTCCCCTTCTGGAAAACACTTGCCTTAGATACTTGGGTGCTTTCCATCAGAGTGACTGCCTGAATCGGCTCCCCTCTGTCCACCTGCCTTACCCTATGCTTCCCCTTCTGGAAAACACTTGCCTTAGATACTTGGGTGCTTTCCATCAGAGTGACTGCCTGAATCGGCTACCTCTGTCCACCTGCCTTAACCTGTGCTTCCCCTTCTGTAAAACACTTTCCTTAGATACTTGGGTGCTTTCCATCAGAGTGACTGCCTGAATCTGCTCCCTCTGACCACCTGCCTTACCCTATGCTTCCCCTTCTGGGAAACACTTTCCTTAGATACTTGGGTGCTTTCCATCAGAGTGACTGCCTGAATCGGCTCCCTCTGTCCACCTGCCTTACCCTATGCTTCCCCTTCTGGAAAACACTTTCCTTAGATACTTGGGTGCTTTCCATCAGAGTGACTGCCTGAATCAGCTCCCTCTGTCCACCTGCCTTACCCTATGCTTCCCCTTCTGGAAAACACTTTCCTTAGATACTTGGGTGCTTTCCATCAGAGTGACTGCCTGAATCAGCTCCCTCTGTCCACCTGCCTTACCCTATGCTTCCCCTTCTGGAAAACACTTTCCTTAGATACTTGGGTGCTTTCCATCAGAGTGACTGGCTGAATCAGCTCCCTCTGTCCACCTGCCTTACCCTATGCTTCCCCTTCTGGGAAACACTTTCCTTAGATACTTGGGTGCTTTTCATCAGAGTGACTGGCTGAATCGGCTCCCTCTGTCCACCTGCCTTACCCTATGCTTCCCCTTCTGGGAAACACTTTCCTTAGATACTTGGGTGCTTTCCATCAGAGTGACTGGCTGAATCGGCTCCCTCTGTCCACCTGCCTTACCCTATGCTTCCCCTTCTGGAAAACACTTTCCTTAGATACTTGGGTGCTTTTCATCAGAGTGACTGCCTGAATCGGCTCCCTCTGTCCACCTGCCTTACCCTATGCTTCCCCTTCTGGAAAACACTTTCCTTAGATACTTGGGTGCTTTCCATCAGAGTGACTGCCTGAATCGGCTCCCTCTGTCCACCTGCCTTACCCTATGCTTCCCCTTCTGGAAAACACTTTCCTTAGATACTTGGGTGCTTTCCATCAGAGTGACTGCCTGAATCGGCTCCCTCTGTCCACCTGCCTTACCCTATGCTTCCCCTTCTGGAAAACACTTTCCTTAGATACTTGGGTGCTTTCCATCAGTGACTGCCTGAATCGGCTCCCTCTGTCCACCTGCCTTACCCTATGCTTCCCCTTCTGGGAAACATTTTCCTTAGATACTTGGGTGCTTTCCATTATCCAAAAAGGAAGGAAAAGCCAAGGCCAAAAAGGATTCCCTCCAAGAAACCAGCTACATTTATTCCGTCTCATACTGAAGTAACTCCTCTAACTCTAGGAACTATAGAACCAGTTCCCTCAGGACAGGAAGGAAAAGGCTTCTATTCCCGCCTTTTCCTAGTCCCCAAAAAGTATGGACCTTGGAGGCCAAACTTGGACTTATCCTATCTAAACCTGTTCCTAAAGGTTCCGTCCATCAGGATGCTCTCCCTGCAAACCCCTCATTCTACAAAAGGCCTTCATGGTCACCATGGATCTAAGGGTGCCTACCTGCACATTGCTATCAGACCCTTCTACAGGAGGTTTCTGAGTTTCACAGGAGACACTTCACACTTTCACTTTACAGCCTTGCCCTTTGGCTTGTCAACTGCTCCCAGATTATTAGTTCCTGGCCCCAGCCATTGCCTATTACAGAACCAAGGGACTCCAAATCTACCCTTACCTGCACAACATTCTCATTCTGGCAGAATCAGAATCCACTCTGCAAAACCATCTCACATTTACAATGACTGTCCTCCACAACTTGGGGAAGTCCTCACTTCCTCAGCAGGACAAAATTTTCCTAGGCTGCAGGATAAGAACAGACTTGAGGAGATCCTTTCTCCCATTGGACAAAGTGCAGTCTCTCCAGCCATTTTCAAGGTCTACTTACGAAATCACATCTCTCTGCAAGACAATTTCTGCAAGTCCTAGGTCTCATGGCAGCAACCATTCCAAATGCTCCCATTAACCAGGATGCACATGAGAAAATTCCAATGGTACTTAAACAAATGTATGGTCTCAAAGCCAACATTCATTAGACAAGCTTATTCCTCTCCTTCTCTGCCTAAAAACAGAACTAAAGTGGTGGATTCAGCAGGTTTCACAGAACAAGGGCATCCCACTCCAGTTACTACCCATCACTCAAACTGTGTACACAGATGCATCAGATTATAGGGTGGGAAGCACAGTTCAAAGGCTTCAGGGTACAACAGCGTTGGGAACCCTGCATTTCAAAAGCAACACATCAATGGCAGGGAAATGACAGCAATATTACTGCCTCTCAAAGCTTTCCTTCCAGTCTTACAACCAGGCGTGCTGCACATTGTGACAGACAACACAACTATCATGTGGTAACTCAAACAAGGAGGGGCAAAGGTGTACCAGTTATGCCAGATAACTCTACAAGTCTGGGAAATAGCAATCAGACACTATCTCTTACTGCAGGCCTCCTGCATCCCCTCTCCGGAAAACAAACGAGCAGACTTGCTCAGTAGAACATTCTCTCCACAGCACTAATGGATGTTGCACAGGGAATCCTTCTTAAACATTTGTCAACCAGTGGGGCACACCTCAAGTGGATTTGTTTGCCTCCCCCAGAACAGACAGTTAAATTTTACACCAAGGATCACACTCCACTAGCCTGGAGGGTGAATGCCTTCAGCTTTTCATGGAAGGGAATGTTCCTGTACGTTTTCCCCCCTTCCCTCTAATACACCAGGTCCTACTGAAGATCAACAAGGACCAACCATAAATCTTGCTGGTGGCTCCCTATTGGCCAAGGCAACACTGGTTCCCCCTTCACTCCCTAGCCAAGGGCAATCACCATGTTACCCCACAAGGTGGCCCTACTCACCCAACAAAAGGGATTTCTCATTCACCCTCATCTGCCTTTACTGCATCTGACCCTTTGGGTAATCAACTTCTGATCCCTTTCATACAACTGTACTCAGAAGTCGTGCTCTCAGTCCTGAGGGAGGCCAGGAAACTACCAGAAGAAACTATTTGTTCCAATGGCATAGATACTCAAGTTGGTGTGCGCTTAAGGACAGGGACCCCTTTCAGGCAGATCTCTCTTTGGTCCTTAGTTATGTATGTGAGCTCATTAAGGAAGGACTAGCATATTCATCTCTGAAAGTCTACCTTTCTGCCATTTCAGCCTGCTTGCCTTTACAGCCACCTCTGCTCTCCAGACTAGATGTTAAACTTTTCTTGAGAGGGGTCTTGCATATCAGACCACCAAGAAAATCCATTCCTCCTCCCTGGGACCCCAACTTTGTACTGGAAAAAAATGAATCCTACCTTCCTTTGAGCCAGCAAGCACAGTTTCCCTGCAAATGTGCACATGGAAAAAAACATTCTCGTAGTGGCCATTGCCTCTGCAAGAAGAGTGTCCGAACTACAGGCCCTCATGGGCCTGTCCCCATACACCACCTTCCACTAGGACAGGGTGATGTTGTGCACTATCCCTTCCTTCATGCTCAAAGTGTTGAATAAGCTATCTCTTAACCAGTCTATTCATCTACCAGCATTCTTTTCCTCTCCATCTAATAACGCAGAGAGGATCCTTTATTCTCTGGATGTGCACAAACAACTAAGATTCTACTTAGACAAAACAAAATTTTTCAGAAAGTCTGATCAACTCCATCTCCTTTCACTCCAGGGCTGTGGGTAAGGCAGTCTTCAAACAAACCATTTCCTCTTGGATTAGGAAATCCATTGTCTTCTGCTGCTCTCAGCATGGTAAATCATTGCCCCTAGGGATTAGAGCTAATTCCACTAGAGGAATGGCTCCTTATAAAGCCTTTCTCAAAGGGCTAGACACAGCCTCCATCATGGAAGGTACTATGTGGTCGACAATTCACACTTTCACTAAGCACTACAAGCTAGGCCACATCTCCAGGGCCAGAGCAGGATTTGCCAGGGCAATCCTACAGGGATTCCTAGAATTCTCTACCTCTGCCCCCGGCCATCACTCTTCCTAAGGTGTGGTACTCTCTCCCACAGTACGAATACTGCAACATAGGAATAGAAGGACATAGAATAGTTGTGTAAAATCTTACCATAACCATAGATGTCCTTCTCTTCCATGTTGCAGTATTCCTTCCCTCCCTCATTACCCCCTTCTCTCTCTTATGGATGCTTGGTCTACACTTGGGTATCCTCTCCCTACAGGCTATTCTGGTCAGCCCTGCAGGGACTTCTGCTTGTTTTTGCGCTTATATGCACTTATCTGGGCTTCAAGTTCTGAGGTCTGTGCATGCAGACGTCACATTTATAGTCCCTGGTTTATGGCCCTACGTGTGATGTCCCATGCACCTGCAGCAGCCAGGCTTAAGCTTTTTGTATAGGAGCGGATGTCAGATCGCCTGAGGTCTGGAAATCCCACAGTACAAATACTGCAACGTGGAAGAGAAGGGCATCTATGGTTATGGCAAGATTTTTTACACAACTGTTCTTTCTAGATTACATGATTACAGACAGTGAGGGGAAATTGAGTTGTCTCTTATTTGAGATGACCTTCACATTATGGTTATAGAAGGAAGAAGAGAAAAGGATATTTATAAGAAGAGTGCAGAGTAGGTTGTCTTCGGGGACCTTACGTGAGTAGTAAGGAAAGAGAGAAGCGAGGAAATGTCTGCAGAGATGAAGTGGATATGATAAGGTAGTGGGGAAAAAAAAGTGTAGAATGGGAGGTTGGAGAGTGTTGTGAGAGGTGATTTGGGTTGAAGGAGAGGGGTAAGTAGATTATAGTGAGCAAGTTCATCCAAGACTGGCACAGGAGCGGTCCAAGGTTTTGTAAAGTATTCATTTAGGGAGCATTAAAGGTGGGTAGTTTAGAAATAGTTGTAGTGGTTAGAGAATCTGGAGTTTACTCAGGTTGTTTAACCCTGAAGTAAACAGGATCTCAGTCCAAGTTTAGACGTAAACCACCTCAGTTTGTAAAAGAGACTTGTGTACCAGATGATCACAATTTAGTCCAGTCTCTCTCGCCTGAGAAAGTATGACTAGATGTGTTCCATAGATGTACAAGATGCCCACCGTCATGTCAAGATAGTGAGGCAGTCAAGGAGATTTCTCAGTTCCCTGCTGGGAGCAAATAGTTTTCTGTTCATGGCACTGCCCTTTGGTCTCACCACAGTCACCCGGGTGTTTACCAGATGTGCATCAGAGGTAGCCTATGCCACACTCCAGGGGTTCCATGTGCTCCCATACTTGGATGATTGACACTTCACCACTCGAGTCAGGGATCTTCTGGTCCAACAAAGGGACTTCTTGCCCCGCAGTTGGGAATTGCAGTTAGCTGGGTAGAGTCAGTTGATCTCTACAGAACAGATAAAGTTCATTGTTTGCCAGCTAGATGCGATGAGACACCCAAATTTCCAAAGTTCAGGTAATCCATTCTTGCAAGAGGTAGCTTTTCAGGTGTTCCACCATCCCTGTTCTCCTGCATGACTAATTCTCAGGCTATTAGGCTTAATGGCCTCTATGATCACACTAGTTCCTCTGGCAAGGTATTACATGAGCATTCTTCAGTGGACCCTGTCTGTTCAGTGGTCCTTGATATCTCACCCTTTACATACTCAGATTCATCTTGCACCAATTTGCAGGACTCATCAGTTGGTGGTTGACTCCCCAGTGATATTACTGTCAACCATTCTTCCTATCACCTCCAATGGCTGCAGTAACCATGTACGCTTCTCTTCTATGATGGGGTAGGCATTTTATAAATGCAAAATGGTCCAGGGTTCTTGGTCAGCCACAGAGTCCAGTCTTCAATGCCAGTGTCTTGGAAATGAGTGCTGCTGACTTGGCGTTACTTGCCTTTCAGGGCACCCTCCCCAGGGTGTGATTTCCATCCAGACAGACAACATGGTGATAGTCTGGTATCGACAAAAAAGGGATGAATCCTGTCATATCCACTTTGCTGAGAAGCAATGGCTTCCCATCGCTTTCCCATTACAATGCATATTTGTGGGTCTTCCACTTTCTAGCAGACAAACCTGTACAGGTTCATTCTTCTGCCTTAAGAGTGGTCCATCAGTCAGACAGTGGCAACACAAATCTTCAGTCACTTGCATCAACCTTGCTTTGATTTTCTTGTTTCATACATAAATAACAAATGCAGCAGTCATTTTGCCCAGATCCTGATGCAGAGTTAGTCATTGAGAGATGCTGTGGTCCACAGTTGGCCCCCAGGTCTTCTGTATGCTTTCACCCATACCCTTGTTATCAAAAATGTATTCAGAAAGCCAGAAGGTGCAAGGCAAGAGTAATCTTCACTGCCCCCTTTTAGCCCAGGAAAGTTTGATTCCATTTACTCTGTCCTCATCTAATACTTCCATCCTGGATGTTGGACTACCATCCAAATCTCCCGAGTCAACCCTCTAGGCAGCCTCACCCGTATCTAACAACCCTGAAGCTGTCTTCATGGTTCTTCCAATTATAACTGTGGCCAGAAATGCCAGTGGTCTATATTTTGTCGGCTTCACAAAAGCCAAATACTGCAGATCTTGGCAAGTGGAAAAGTTTTACCGTTTTGACATCTTCTAAGGTAATAGATGCTTTTGCAGCATTTCTTCCATCTGTTCTGGACTTGACTGATCTTTTCCAAAAATGCTCCAGTTTTTCGACCATCTAGGTTCAGTTAGCAGCCATTTCCAATTTACACATTGGGCAAAATAAAACAAATTCAAAAGTTTTTTCTGAAGGGAACCTTCCTTCTGAGATCCCATATTGGGGATCCCACTCCATGTGACATTACTGTCGTGCATCAGGCTTTAACTCAAGGTCTGTTTGGACTTGCAGCCACAGTTGGCCACAGCCTGGGGGTCTGGTTACGACACAACTTGGACATAGCTTCTTCATTTTGGTTAAGTTTCTTCTGCCATTCTAGGAGTCTTCAAACTCGAACTGAGGTAGTTTAGAGAGGGTCATTGTAGGTAGACTCTTGGCTTGAGAGATTTTTGGCTGACGCGAGCTGGATAACGGCCAAACTGGTTCCAAGGATTGTAACCATAACTCAACTGTCAAGAATAGATGATCGACAACATAGATGAAACATTATGGTAAGAACATAACTTCTTTTTTCTTTCTGCCTCAGAATTTCATGCAGTTGTGATCTGTTCTGCTGGCAGCTAAGGATTTTACACTGACTTGTCGCTGGCAGGCGTTAATGAGTTTATGCTGGATTTCCACCCAACCTTGAAGAGATCCTCCCCCTCCAAAGGAATGACTTTTACAGATGGTAGTCTTTTTATTTCCTTTTCAGACTTACGGCTTTGTCTATGGTGGTGATAGTGTTTTACACTTATGGCTACCACTTTTGGTGACCCGATCTCCGAGCTGCAGGCAGTGGCATGTGGGGGGAGTTGGAAGCTTTCCTTCATTTAATAAAACACCACGAACTTCATCAGAATAAATACAAAAACTTGAAACCACCCTTTAAATACTTGTCATGTGCAAAAAATCATCCAGTGACAAAATGCTTCCAATAAATTATTTAAATAGCCATTGTGATGTCATGAAAATTTAAAAATACACTACAAAATGTTTTAACATTGCATATGTATAAAAACATGAAAGTGTGTGTGTATATATATATATGTATATATATATATATATATATATATATATATATATATATATATATATAATTGTCAATAATAAACTACTACGCAGTGTTTCATCAAAAAAAAAAAAAAAAAAAAAAAAACATTTTGTGAACAGCTTGGCTCACTACATCAAAGCCTTTGTAAGTGAAGAAAACACTTGATGTTAATCATTTTATTTAGTCCTGGAGGGTAGTCTGCTCTTAAAGCTATCTGCCATTTAGTTTCCCTACATTCTAATAAGGCTTTAAAATTACCCATCAAAGGACCATAAACTACTTTATCTAAGACAAAGAATGTAAATTTCTTAAATTTGTTACATAATAAAACATGTCGTGCAAGTGCATTATTCTTGTCTTTGTTTCTCACTGCCAACACATGTTCATAAATCCTTCTACTTAGTGACCTGATGGTCTTGCCAACATAAAAACTGGTACAAGAATTACATATTGCAAGATAAACAATACCCATAGAATCGCATGTAAACCTGTCCTTTGCCCAAATAACTTTCTTGAACCTTTGTTCACTTATAAAAAGGTATGTAACATAAGTATACTTGAAAGTACTTCTAAGACATCACACAATGGGGTCAAAGACCCTGTTGGGACTTTTGCTTGTGGTCATTGCAGGCAATGTAGATACATAGCCAACTCAGATTCTGTTGAGTTGAAACATTTTATTATCCAGGACTTTCACCAATTCAGAATGTCCAAGCAGCACCTTCCAGATGTCCTTCAGGGATACATCTGCAGTCCTTACATATGGGTTGCCCTGCCTCAGGCAGCCCTTCGATCGGCCGGATTCCAAAGTCTGGGTCCGGCGTCGGCTGATGTCGCCCTTTCCCCGACGTCAGAGCGTCTGGAGTATAAAAGCGTCAGCCAACGCCATCTTCCTCAGTCTTTCTTGCCGCGTGGTGCCCGAAGCAGAAGCAGTTCGCAAGTGCCAGTCGGCCAGCTCCTGTAACTTCAGCTACCGAAGACTTCAAAAGCTAAGTACCCCGTTGGGGACTCTTTCTTGCCCCAGCCGATGTCAGATCAAACGCTTAAAGTTAATAATTGCTTAACTTGTGGGAAACAAATACCTCATAAGGATTTCCATTCTTACTGCCTCCCCTGCCTAGGCCCAGACCACGACGTCTCTGCCTGTACTGCCTGTGCCTCCTTCAATCGATGCACTCTTAGGCGCCAGGCGGAGTTTGCAGAGGAATTTTTGGGGGCTAGTTACTGTTATAATATGCCGTCGGAGACTCCGACTTCACATTTAACCAAAAAACGGAAGGACAAGGACCGACACACGCGGACCGTGGTTTCGGCTGAAACCACCCCTAGACCTACCGCGAGTGTCTCGGTCTCGGCTAAAACAGAGTCCTTGGTACTTCCCACCGGCGAAACCGCACAACCGACGATCTTGGCCCCGGAGGCTGCTTCCGAGTCGGTAATAGAATTTCCCTCAGAAACTGGTGTTCTGGAAACTTCTGACACCATTTCCCTGGACAAAACTACGCCAGCACGTGGAGCAGCCAGGCCTCCTGCATCCATGTCCATTAAGGCATTCTCAAGGGCTAAAGCTGCTAAACAGCCTAAAACTCTGCCTCCCAGGGTTATTCCTCAGGGATCCACTTCAAGTTCACAGATCTTAAGTTTAGCTGAGGACCTTATTTCCTTAATTAGGGGCTCTCAGCTCTCAGCCACACCCGGACAGGGGCTCCCAACCACCTCTAGACAAAAGGCCCAGGGTTGAGCCCACTGATCCCCAGTCCTCTGATGAGGCCTCAGATGGCTCTGCTCTATCAGACTACCAGGAGGAGGTCTTTACGGCCTACGAGGATTCTGATGCAGAGGAATCTATTCCCTCGGCCTCCCCTCCTGAAGAGCTGTCCTTTGGGGAGACCCTTCACTCCATGAGAGAGCATTTTAAATGGCAGGGCCAAGAATTCTCTGATTCTAGGAAGAGATTAAGGACCTTTTTGCATTTACCTCAGCATAGACCTTTGGCTATTCCTCCTGTTTTGAATGTCATTGATGATGTGTACTCTGAGTCTAGTATTACCCCTGACTCCCTTCCTCCGGCTCCTGTCAAACCCGATAGGTACTACAGGGTTCCGGACTCGCATCATTTCCTTTACAAGGCCCACTCTGCTGACCCAGAAACTATCTCCCAGGGCCCTAAAGGAGTTGCAGCTGCCACTACTAAAAATCCACTCCCCTCTGAAAGGGAGTCTAGGGCTTTAGAGAGATGGGGTAAAAAAAGTGTATACTACTTCCACTTTTTCTATGAGGGCATTAAATTGTCAATTCCATATGATACAGTACCAAGAGTATTTGTTAGATGAATTGCATAAAAAACTGTCTTCACCTGAACCCCTAGATCGCAAGTCACTTCAGGATCTGGTACATAACTCCCAACAGGTTAGCAACCATTTCTTGCAGTGTGGTTATGATGCATTGCAGTGTGGTTATGATGCATTGGAAGCTTCATGTAGGTCAGCAATGACAGGTGCAGTCATACGTAGGCATGCTTGGCTGAAGGAACAAACTCTGCCAGATCATGTTAAAGCAAAACTTCTGGATGCGCCACTGGAAAAGCAAAAGTTATTTGGCTCCACTGCCCAGGAGGTTTTAAAGAAATTTGAGGAAAAGGCAAAATCTGTACAAACAGTCAAAGATTTCCTCCAGGTCCAGCCACCAAGATTCAGCAGAAATTGGCCTTCTAAGAATTGGTCCTTTCCAGACACAGAGAGATTTCAAAGAGGCAAGAACAGGCGTGCCAGAGGCAGAGGGCAAGCTAGAGGCTCCTACAGAGGACGTCAATGGCAGCCTCCTAACCAGAGAGGTAGTGCAGGACCTACAACTGCTGCACAAGGACAGACTCAATGACTTAACCTTGACCCCGCCAACCAGGGCTCAATTGGAAGCACCTTTGGGCAGAAAGCTATCTTTATTCTCAAAAAATTGGCACAGTATTACAAGAGACAAATGGACACTGCAAATAATAGACAAAGGATACAGGTTCCATTTTCATACATTATCAAAAAGAAAAGGCATGCCAAACCTGCCACCGAATCAAAGGGCAGAGGCTTTAAAACAAATTTCCAACCTATTACAAATGAAAGCTATAGAAAAGGTTCCTCTCACAGAACAAGGCCAAGGATTTTATTCCAGACTATTCCTTGTCCCAAGAAAAGAAAAACAATGGAGGCCTATTCTCGACTTGTCCGCACTGAATACTTATCTCATTGTGCCAAAATTCAAAATGCTGACCCTACAGCAACTCCTTCCCATGCTGGGCAAGGGGTCTTGGCTGGTAACTCTGGACCTCAAGGAGGCATACCTGCATGTCCCTATCAGACAAAGTTGCAGAAGACACCTCAGATTTCTTGCAGGTTCAGAGCATTATCAATTCTCAGCATTGCTCTTTGGCTTATCTTCTGCGCCCAGAGTATTCACTAAATGCCTGGCATCAGTAATTGCACACTGCAGACTTCAGGGGATTCAAATATACCCATATCTGGACGACTGCCTTATACAAGCGGACAGCCAACAAACTTTGGTAAAACACTTGAATTATGCCATCCGCCTACTTCAGGCCTTGGGATACACAGTCAACATTCTCAAATCAAGACTTGTGCCATCCCAAAGAATAACCTTTCTGGGTGCGAAGCTAGATACAACCACCCAAATGGCTTTTCTCACAGAAGAAAAACAGACAACTACCGGATTATTTCGAAAATCTGACGAAACAAACTCGGCTGACTGCAAGGAAAATCCTGCAGGCCCTGGGTTACATGGCATCCTGCATTCTTCTGATTCCACAAGCAAGGCTGCATATGAGGAAACTACAATGGTACCTAAGGAGTTTATGGTCTCAGCACAGTCACAGCCTAGAAGCTTTGATACCACTCATTCCATCCCTACAAAAGGAATTCTTGTGGTGGGCTCAAGCAAGCCAGTCAAACAGGGGTCTGCCCTTCAGCAAACCAATAACCAGCCAAACCATTACAATGGACGCTTCAGACCATGGATGGGGAGCACACATGCAGGGCAGATGCATTCAAGGACTATGGTCAGAGAAAGAATTACGCATGCACATAAACCAAAAGGAAATGCTGGCAGTGATGCATGCAATTGAGGCCTTCAAGCACTTTCTGCATCAAGGCCACCTGCTAATAAGGACAGACAATACCACAGTTATGTGGTACATAAACAAGCAAGGAGGTACCCATTCATACCCTCTTTGCAGGCTGGCAATGAACCTTTGGGAACTTTCCCTAAAACTCAATATAGAGCTGCAATCCCAGTTTGTGCCAGGAAAAGACAATATACTGGCGGACAGCCTAAGCAGAAATATCATGGATCCACATGAATGGATGCTGCACTCAGACATCTTCCTTCAGATAACACAATCATGGGGGAGGCCGGGTATAGATCTTTTTGCCTCCCACCACAACCATCAGCTGAAGAAATTCTGCTCAAGGACATACCACCCGCAAGCATGGAAAGTGGACGCGCTCTCTTTCATCTGGAATGCTCTAACAGTGTATGCATTTCCTCCTCTTCCATTAATGACCAAGGTCTTACTGAAGATCAGGACAGAGCAAGCCAAAAGTGATTCTGATAGCTCCGGATTGGCCAAGACAACACTGGTACCCACTGTTAAGGAGCATGTCACGCATGAAACCGTGGCCTCTACCACAATGGCCACTTCTCCTGACACAGCACAATTACAAAACTCTGCACTCCAACCTGAAAACCTTGCAGCTGACAGCCTGGAGAATACCTTGACTCCTCACCAGGATAAGCTATCCAAGAGAGTGAAGGATATCATCATGGAAGCTCGCCAGCCTTCCACAAGAAAGGCATACTCAGCAAAATGGAAAATATTTCGCACTTGGAGCACCACAAAGGGCCTAGATGCGACAGTGATGAACATGGCACATATCCTGGAATACTTGGCAGAAATGCTCCACAATGGCCTTTCTTACTCTTCCATAAAAATTCATGCTTCAGCAATTTCAGCAGAATACAATACTGATCCCACCTGTCTTCTGTCATCCTCTCCTAAGACATTTTCTAAGAGGAATTAAAAACATCAATCCTCCATGGAAACCACCAGTGCCAACTTGGGACCTTAACTTCATGCTGGAAAAATTAACTCTACCTCCCTTTGAACCAGCAGCATCTTCAGAACTACAGTTCCTGTCTTGGAAGACTGCCTTCCTTCTGGCCATAACCTCAGCAAGAAGAGTATCTGAATTGCAGGCCCTCATGGCAGTTCAACCATTCCTTATTTTTCATCAGGACAGAGTCTCATTGAGAACCAATCCTTCATTCATGCCAAAGGGGGTATCCAGGGTCTCATTGAACCAAGCTATTCACCTGCCTACCTTCTTCCCAAATCCACAAAATAAAGGAGAGAAACTTCTGCATACTTTGGACATCCACAGACAGTTGCGATACTACTTGGACAGAACTAAAACTTACAGAAAAACTTACTAACTTTTTGTAGCATATGCTGCTGGTGTACAAGGAAAAGCAATTTCTAAACAGACAATTTCAAAATGGATAGGAAATTGCATTCGGTTCTGTTACTCCTTTCATGGAAAAGCTGTGCCACCTAACATTAGGCCTCATTCCACCAGAGCAACAGCCACCTCCACAGCCTTCTTAAGAGGGGTGGCTACCAAGGACATTTTAGAGGCTGCTACATGGAGCTCCGTGTATACATTTTCCAAGCATTACAACTTACCCTTATATTCCAGATCCAGAGCAGGCTTTGCTACGGCAGTCCTGCAGGGCATTTTAGCTACACCATCCTTTTCTTAGATCCTACCACCCCCAGCTTGGCTATGGTATTCTACCCATATGTAAGGACTGCAGATGCATCCTTGAAGGACATAGTACAGTTTTGTACCTACCATAAATGTAGATGTCCGATAGGTATGCATCTGCAGTCAGGGTTACCCTCCCTCCTTCCCCTCTCTGGTATTTCTTTGGTACTTCCCCCTCTTACAGCTAGCTGGGGTTATCTATTATGGTGTATTTGTTTTATATTACTGTGCATGTTTGGAATTTTTTGCATTTCTCCAAATTTAGCCGTCCTTAGAGGGCACCTGGCATCTGGGGCAAGAAAAACTGAGGAAGATGGCGTCTGCTGACGCTTTTATACCCCAGACGCTCTGACGTTGGGGAAAAGGCGACATCAGCCGACGCCGGACCCAGACTTTGGAATCTGGCCGACCGAAGGGCTGCCTGAGGCAGGACAACCCATATGTAAGGACTGCAGATGCATACCTATCGGACATCTACATTTATGGTAGGTACAAAACTGTACTTTTTCCTTAATAACACACCTAATAATGTCCATTCCATCTGAAATGGGCAATGGGAAGGCGGGATAGCCCTCTGCACCCTAGATGAGTGTCAGCCTCAGATTTTGCCTGTAGGCAAGTACACAAATCTGGGAAGATTGAATAGCTGTTGATTCCTTAACATGACAACTCTGCTGTCATGGAGCTCACCGCCTGTTGGAAGATGCTCAAGTCAAGCATAGCTACTAACATTACTTGCTTCAAAATTGAATCCATGCATATGTCTGTTCCACCGCCAGTTTGTCCTGGTTTCTTTTAGAGTGAGGGTATTCTTTGTGAATTCACTGTAGTACATTAAGGTAGAATAAGGCCTGAAAATAGTCAGACATGTATGCATTCAGTTTCAGAGACAGTTTTAGAAAGGAAAGGTAAGCATGAGATGTGCAGAAAATACAGATATAGAGAATGTTCCTTTCTCAAGGAATGTTAGATAGAGGCACATGCAAGACCAGGCTTGGAAACCAAGGTTACCAAGGCTAAGGAGGCATGTAAAGCATTACAGGGTTCTGGTGGTATTAAAATATACTTGAAATACAGTTACACAGAAGTCAGTTTGGACTTTATGTACAGAATGGATTTTATATCCAGCATTATAGAAAGGAAGTTAGGTTTTGGACTTGTATGTAAAAGTATCTCTACAGTACAGACACTCAAGTCTGAATACAGACGACAGGTCAAATAGACTGTTATTCTGGAGAATCAGAATATATGTGCATAAAAGTTAGGTATATTTAGCAGAACTGTATCACTAACCAGCATTTCTACAGACTGTTATTGTTTATCAGCACTGTTAATGAAGGCAGCATTTGGATACTGTAAACATCTAATAAAACCAAAATAAAACCGTCAGCACCAATAATGAGCTGAGAGCGCTTTATTAAACTGAGAACTAGACCGGTTTCAGCAGATAGCTTTCATCAGTAGAGTAACACTGAGATAAAGGAAAAGCCCAACAATAAATACCCCTTCCAATGAGGTAATATGACATCATTTCCTGTCATGGAATAAAAGTATTATAATTAATAAATACAGAAACCTGTAAATACAAAAAGCATGTGTATTAATAATAAATTGCCTGCAACAGTAAATATGGCACGTGAATATAATGTAATAAAGAAAATATCACAATTTATCATTAAGTCCAGGGGAAGAGAGACCCCCAAGTTTCACTATCCATTTTCTTTCCTTGTTAAGAATTTCATGCCATCCTGTTTTGAAAGCCCGATTACCTGTAATGTTATCTATAATGCTAAATGAAAATTTGGCAGTGGATGATTCAATGTATGTCTGTATAAGGCATTGGTAAGCCTAGCATTCCTAATATCACCCAAATGTTTAGATATTCTGATCCTGAACTGTCTGGATGTCTGACCTATGTAGAAGGCTTGACAAGTGCATGTGGCAAGATAGACAATCCAATCTGTACTGCAATTACCAAAACAATGAATATTGTATAACTGTCCAGTGTTCCTACTAGTAAATGTTTTGGTTTTGAATATATAGTTACAAAAACTACAGTGTCCACAGGGATATGAGCCAACTAATTTTTCACCCGTTAAAGTTCTCTGATGAAAAACATCATCCCTTGGTGTTATTTTCTTATAATAAGAGAAGTGGGATCCCAGTGGTCTTACCCTTTCTGTACAAAAATGAACACCTATCCCCCAAGTGGTCCTCTAATAGAGTGTGAGATTTAAGTATGTTCCAATGTTTATCCACAATGTCCAGAAGATGCATAGTATTTCTGCCATATGTAGTAACAAATCTCAAAATCTCCTTAGTTTATGATGTTTACGATGCTGTAATAGTGTATCCCTAGTCTGATTTTTGGTCCATTGCATAGCTGAACAAAACTGTATGTTTAGCATATCCCCTTATTAGAAACCTATTGGCAAGATCTTCGTGATGTTGTATCAAATCTTGTTCGGAGTAGCATATCCTTTTAAGGCGTAAAAACTGGGATTTAGGAATATTGTTGATATGATAGTATGTTTTGGATGAAGAAACATCTAATTAAAGCCTTATTAACCAAACTACAGTGTCTGCAGAATTCATTCTGAAAAAGTACAAAAAACCTGGCCCATAAAGAAGAGGTTGGCACAAATATGAGAATTTAACAGATAGACTTTCATTCCAGTCTCATTTCAGTAGTTTCCAGTGTACTACAGTGTTACCAATTCTTTGATGTTCATCGTGTTACCCTGCTGCAGTCATCACACTTGGGTTATCCTGCAGTCAGGCGGTCCCGCAATCGGCCCGAATTCCAAAGTCTTGGTCCGGCGTCGGTTGCTGTCGCTTCTTTCCTGACGTCAGTGCGCCAGGGGTATATGAGAGGCATCTGACGCCATTTTCTTCAGTCTTTCTTGCCGACGGTGCCCGAAGCAAAAGCAGTTCGCAAGTGCCGGTCGGCCGACACCTGAGATTTTCGAATAGAGTTTCAGTCCGAAGTCTTCAAAGCTAAGTACCCCGTTGGGAACCTTTTCTTGCCTCAGTCCGATGTCAGAAAAAGTTAACAATTGCATTTCTTGTGGGAAGCAAATACCTCATAAGGACTTTCATTCTTTTTCTATACCTTGCCTAGGCCCAGTCCACGACGTCACTGGTTGTCGGTTTTGTGCTAGGTTCAGTAAGCAAACTATAAAGCAACGCTTTGATTTCGCACGACGCTACTTCGGTAGAAAATTTAATTACACTATGCCGTCGGAGCAACCGACTACCGGCATGCATAAAAAAAACAGAGATAAAGACAGGCAGCCTAGATCCAAGCCAGACTCTGAGGCCGCGGCGGGCCGGTCGCCAGTTTTCAGTGAGGCGCCTATGCAGCCCCTGACTACCGCTGAATTGGATCCCCAGACCGCTTCGGATCCCCCAGCAGAGAGTTTTAGGCCGACGCAGCCATTTTCTTTATGCCCTACCGACGACATTGCAGAAGGAGAAGCCGGTGCTGTAGAAACACCTTCGGTTTCTGAAGGTGTCTTCAGACCGACTACTCTCACCATAAAATCTTATGCTAAGCTTAATACTTCTCTAAAACCAAAAAAGCCCACACTTCAGTCTCCAGGTCAAGGCCCTATGCCTAAGAAACAGATGCTTAAATGGCTGAAGATTTGATTTCTTTGATCAGGGGTTCCCAACCCCCCCCCCCCCGGACAAAAGGCCTAGACAAGAGGAGGATTATGCCTCCTCTGATCAAGTGTCTGTTTCCTCAGGCTCCTCTGAGGAACAGGATTACTCCTTTCCCCCTTATGAAGATTCTGATGCTGAAGACTCCATTCCCTCAGCTTCTCCCCCTGAAGATTATTCCTTTGGGGAAACCTTACATACCATGAGGGAACATTTCCACTGGGAAGGTCAGGACTACTCCGACTCAAAGAAAAGGCTCCGAGAGTTTGTTTTACTCCCCCAGCACAGACCACTTGCTGTCCCCCCAGTTTTACACATTGTGGATGATGTTTTCTTAGAATCTAGTCTAAATCCAGATTCTCTGCCTCCTGCTCCAGCCAAACCAGACAGATACTATAGAGTGCCTGACTCGCACAAATTCCTATACAAAAGCCCTGTTGCTGATCCAGAGACAATCTCCCAGGGTCCCAAAGGGGGCTAAGGCTTCTATGGCTTAAAATCCTGTACCCTCTGAAAGGGACTCCAGAGCACTAGATAGGTGGGGAAAGAAGGTTTACACCTCAGCTACTCTAGCTATGAGAGCACTAAATTGTAAATTTCACATGCTTAAATACCAGCAATTCCTAATGTCTCAAATAAAACAAAAGATGGGTACGCACCCTCAAGAGTCTGAATTCAAGGAAATGCAGGATCTGTTGCATGCAGCTGAACAGGTGGGCAAACATACTTTACAGTGTGGTTTTTATGCCTTGGAAGCTTCCTCTAGAGCAGCTGTTACTGGGTCTGTTATACGTAGGCATGCTTGGTTAAAGGAACAATCTCTGCCTGATCATGTTAAAGCAAAGTTACTAGATGCACCCTTACAGCAGGATGTCTTATTTGGGGTTAAAGCAGAGGAGGTTTTAAAGAAAATGGAGGATAGGGCAAAATCTATGCAGATGGTCAAAGATTTCTTACAGGTACAGCCCGCACGCTTCAGCAGAAATTGGCCAGCAAAAAAATGGTCCTTTCCAGCTTCTGACAGACCACAGAGGGGTAAATACAGGCGCCCAAGGGGTAGAGGACAAGCACAAATCCCTTATAAACCTTGCTAGTGGGGCACTGCAAAACAGAAGGGAGGAGAAGACAGGTCCCAAACTACTAGAAGGCAAACACAATGACTTAAACCTCAAACTGCCAAGCAAAACTCTCTTGGCAGCTCCCTTGGGAGGAAAATTAGCACTTTTTGCAGACAACTGGCGCATCGTCACAAAGGCCAAATGTGTCCTAGACATTATCTCACAAGGATACAGATTCCATTTCCACACCTTGCCAAGAATAAAAGGAATGCCAAACCTGCCACAAAATCAATGGGCAGAGACACAAAACAAATTACAGCTTTCATGGACATGAGAGCCATTCAACTGGTACCTACACAGGAGCAAGGCCAAGGCTCTTTCTAGTTCCCAGAAAGGACAATGCTTGTAGACCCATTCTGGACCTTTCAATTTTAAACACCTTCTTGCAAGTACCCAAATTCAAGATGGTAACACTACAGCAGCTTCTTCCCATGTTGGGCAAGAAAGCTTGGCTAGTAACATTGGACCTCAAGGAGGGATACCTGCATGTCCCTATCGGACAAAATTGCAGAAGATACCTCCGTTTCATTGCAGGTTCAACCCATTACCAATTCTCTGCACTGCCCTTTGGCTTATCAACTGCACCCAGGGTCTTCACAAAATGCCTGGCACCAGTAATTGCATACTGCAGACAGAGGAATTCAAATATACCCATACCTGGACGACTGCCTTATCCAAGCAGAAAGCAAGGACATTCTCTTACAACACCTGGCTTTTGTAAAACCTCTTCTAAGTTGCCTAGGGTATACAGTAAACGAAAAGAAATCAAAACTAGTACCCTCACAAAATATGACATTCCTGGGTGCCAGCTTGAATACAACGGCCCAGATGGCTTATCTGACGCCAGACAAACAACTGCAATTAACTCAGTACTTCAGAACAATGGCAACAAAGACCCAACTCCCTGCAAGAAAAATTCTGCAGGCCTTGGGCTTCATGGCATCTTGCATACTACTAATACTATTTGCAAAACTGCATATGAGGAAATTACAATGGTACCTAAAAAGCGTATGGACTCAACACAGCCACAGCTTGGAAACAATGATACCTCTCATTCCCTTCCTTCAACAGGAGTTTCTATGGTGGTCACAGGCATGTCACCTCAGCAAGGGTCAGCCTTTCACCCTACCCCCAGCCAGGCAAACTATGACAACAGATGCATCGGACTATGCCTGGGGGGCACACATGGCAGGATGGTGCGTTCAAGGCATATGGACTGCAGATCAAAGGAATCTGCACATCAATCAAAAAGAAATGCTAGCTGTACAAAATGCTCTGACAGCCTTCAAGGACCTCTTACATCCAGGACAGCTTATCATAAGGACAGACAACACCACAGTAATGTGGTACATAAACAAACAAGGGGGTACACACTCCTACCCTCTATGCAGGCAAGCAATGACCTTGTGGAACACAGCACTGGCTTACCAAGTTCAATTACAAGCTCAATTCCTGCCAGGAAAAAAGAACACATTGGCAGACAACCTAAGCAGAAACATCATGGATCCCCACGAGTGGAAACTGGATCCACAAGTATTTGCACTGATGACTCAAAAATGGGGGCTCCCAGACATAGACCTGTTTGCCAGCCCTCAAAACTATCAGCTAACAAAATTTTGCACCAGGACTTTTCACCATCAAGCTTGAAAAGTGGACGCACTCTCATTCAGTTGGAAAATGCTGACAGTATATGCCTTTCCTCCATTACTGCTTCTCACAAAGGTGCTGCTGAAAGTCAGGATGGAGAGACCCCGAATGATACTCATTGCCCCAGACTGGCCACGCCAGCACTGGTACCCACTGTTAAGGAATATGGCCCAGGGCCCACCATGGATTCTACCACAAATTACCCATCTGCTCACACAGCAAGACTATCAGATTCTACACAGCCAGCTCGAAACCTTAAACTTGGCTGCATGGCAAATCACCTAAGCAACCAGCCAGCTCCTCTCTCACAAGCTGTTATGGATGTTATTCTGGAGGCCAGGAGGCCCAGCACCAGGAAAGCCTACTCAGACAAATGGAAAAGGTTTTGCGCCTGAAACCAAGCTAAAGGCCAAAATACCCTTCAGCCTGACATACCTCAGATTCTGCAATATTTAACTGAGATGTTACACAAAGGGCTTTCTTTTTCATGTATTAAAATCCACGCCTCAGCTATTTCTGCTCACTACAACATGGATCCTCCCTTATTTTCACATCCACTCCTAAGGCAGTTTCTCAGAGGGGCCAAAAACATTAGGCCTCCCAGGAGAGCACCAACACCTACTTGGGACCTCAACTTTGTTCTGGAAAAACTTACGCTACCTCCTTTTGACCCAGCTTTCTCAGCTGACTTAAAGTTTATGTCACGGAAGACTGCCCTGCTGCTAGCAATTACTTCAGCTAGAAGAGTTTCAGAGCTTCAGGTACTAATGGCAGTAGAGCCTTTCCTCATTTTTCATCAAGACAGAGTTTCTCTACGAACTAACCCCTCCTTTATGCCTAAGGTGGTATCCAGTGTGGCTCTAAATCAAACCATCCATTTATCCACCTTCTTTCCAAATCTACAGAACAAAGGAGAAAGACTCCTGCATTCCTTGGACATTCACAGGCAGCTACGTTACTACTTGGATAAAACTAAGGTTTTCAGAAAATCTGACCAGCTTTTTGTATCCTATGCTACAGCATCACAAGGAAAGGCTATCTCAAAACAGACCATTTCCAAATGGATAGGACATTGCATACGTTTTTGCTACACCCACCATGGAAAACCAGTTCCTGCTAGCATAAGGCCCCACTCTACCAGTGCAGCAGCTACATCTACAGCCTTCCTCAGGGGGATGCCAACCAGTTATATTCTGGAAGCTGCAACTTGGAGTTCAGTACACACCTTCACCAAACATTACCACTTACTACTTTACTCTAAGACTAGAGCTGGCTTCGCCACTGCAGTTTTGCAGGGCCTTCTAGCCTCCTCTAACCCTGTTTGACTCCACCTCCCATCCTTAGCTTTGGGATTCTACCCAAGTATGACTGCAGCAGGGTAACACAATGAACATAGTACAGTTTTGTACCTACCTTAAATGTAGATGTTCGAGTGTTCACCCTGCTGCAGTCCAGGTTACCCTCCCTCCATCCCCTCTCTAAAACCTTTGTGGTGTATTTGCTTATAGCTGGAGGGATATTTTGTTTATGCTACACTTTTTATTATTGGTACTATCTACTGACCACCATTTGGGGGGGCACCTGACATCTGGGGCAAGAAAAACTGAAGAAAATGGCGTTTGATGCCTCTCATATACCCCTGGCAAACTGACATCAGGGAAGAAGCGACAGCAACTGACGCCGGACCAAGACTTTGGAATTCGGGCCGACTGCGGGACCGCCTGACGGCAGGATAACCCAAGTGTGATGACTGATACACTGTAACATCTACATTTATGGTAGGTACAAAACTGTACTTTTCTTCTTTTACCCGACGTTAGCATGAATGTAACTCTAGAATTTGTGCTTTCTTTGAAACAGTTGTACCTAAACTTTGATTTTCTGATTTTTTTTAAATCCGGTGGCTCTTTCCATCTTGTTGGATTTACTGCTGGGAATTCACTCCATGCTGTTTAGTAGAACAAAATAAAACTGTATCAGTTTATCTAGTTAAACGCACTTGTTAGGATCCATAACACCTACCTCTATCCCTGTATGTCTTGTATCTTCCACATTTTCACTTGATTTATTAGAAGTGTGCTCACTTAGTGGTTGTAGACAAACTGCGGTGCTTCTGGAGTGAGACATGCTGATGTAGCCAGTGTATGATGTCACATCATACATTAGCATTGGGTGCAAGCACCCTCGAGGGCAGTAGCTTCCATGGAAAGCCTGCCACCGTCTGATTGTTCTCAAGGATATTTATTTATTTATTTTACATTTAACTGGGAAATTCTGACTGGACCAGGTCTATTTTCAGCGGAGGCCTGGGAAGAAAAGCTCCGGCATCAAGTTATACAAATACAGTATATCCAGCATACTGCACAAAACAGGGTTACATCATGCATGCTGAGCATACTAGTATAACAAGAAATTAATAAAATACTCCAAGTAAAAGAAGATGTAGAACATAGGTAAAAGGACTGTCAGTTATACATTGGTAAGAGAAGAAAATATATTGAGGAAGATTCTACAGTTAAAAAGTACCCTTTCAGATGACCAAGCCTACAGGGTTTCAGAGATCCAGCATGTGATCAGGGAGGAGTTTGGGGAGTTAATAGCAGTGTGGGTAGGGTTATGTGATACAGGGGCATAACCAGGTACTATGAAGATGAGATTTAAGGGAGTTTTTGGATGTGGAGGGGGCAGTGGACACGGATAGGGGAAGAGAGTTCCAATTTCTGGCAACTGTGTGGGAGTAGAGTGCTTTCCCTGCATTATTGTTGGCCTTGGTGATGGAGAGGAGAGATTTTTCACTAAATCTTTGGTACCGGTTTGCAGTAAGTAGGTTGGATAATGAGGGGGGTTTTTTCAGGATATTTGAGAATATTGTAGGCTGTGCTCAGCTGGTGATAGTTAAGTAGCTGTGGTAGCTCAAGCCATTTTAGTTCTTTTAGTGCAGTGCAGTACAGTGATAGGATGTCCTTCAAGAATGCAACTGCAGTCCTGACATATGGGTTGTCCTGTCTGAGGCAGCCCTTAGGTCGGCCGGATTCCAAAGTCTGGGTCCGGCGTCTGCTGATGTCGCCTCCTCCCCGACGTCAGAGCGGCTGGGGTATAAGGGCATCCGCCGACGCCATCTTCTTCAGTCTTTCTTGCCGCGCAGTGCCCGAAGCAGAAGCAGTTCGCAAGTGCCGGTCGGTCAGCTCCTGTATTTTCAGTTACCGAAGTCATCAAAAAGCTAAGTACCCTGTTGGGGAACATTTTTCTTGCCTCAGCCGATGTCAGAAAAAATTGAAAAAGTTAATTGTTTGTCTTGTGGTAAACAAATACCTCATAAGGACTTCCATTCTTACTGCCTTCCCTGCCTGGGCCCAGACCATGACGTCTCGGCCTGTGCTGCCTGTGCTTGCTTTAATAAGCGCACACTCAGGCACCGGGCAGAATTTGCCGAAGACTTTTTTGGCGAAACTTACGCTTATATCATGCCGTCGGAACAACTGACAGCACATATTTCCAAAAAATGTAAGGACCGGGACCGACATCCTCGGCCCGCGTCGTCCACCGATACCACGCCTAATCCCTCCGCGAGTGCATCGGTCTCTTCGGAGGTGGTAATTCAACCGCTCCAGGCCGACGACACCGCTTTAACGCGTACTTCGGTCCCGGAGGTTTCCCCGGTGCCAGTTGTTGATTTTCCTCCCGAAACCGAAGCTCTAGATTTACCTGACACCATACCAGTGGATAGTTACACCTGCACATGGGGCTGCTAGGCCTCAGGTCTCCATGTCCATCAAGGCCTTCACACGTGCTAAGGCTGCCAGCCAGGCTAAGGCCCATCCTAAATCTTTGTCCCAGGGCCCCTCTTCTGATAAACAGATCATGACTCTAGCTGCAGATGTAATCTCTCTTATCAGAGGTTCTCAGTCGCATCCAGACAGAGGTACTCCGCCGCCTGCAGATAAAAGGCCTAGAACTGAGCAGACAGATACCCTCTCTTCAGATGAAGCCTCTAGGGATTCAGAGCACTCAGATACCCAGGAAGAATCCTTCCAGGCCTACAAGGATTCTGATGCTGAGGAATCATTTCCTTCTGCCTCTCCTCCAGAGGATATTTCTTTCGGAGAAGTTCTCCACTCCATGAGAGAACATTTTCAGTGGCAGGGTCAGGAATTCTCTGACTCCAGGAAAAGGCTACGTACCTTCCTTAAGTTACCCCAGCACAGACCATTAGCTATTCCTCCAGTGTTGGATGTCTTGGATGATGTATACTCAGACTCCAGTGCTTTCCCTGATTCTCTCCCTCCTGCTCCTGTCAAGCCAGACGGATATTACAGGGTTCCTGAAACTCATAAGTATCTCTTTAAGGCCCACTCTGTGGATCTAGAAACTATTTCTCAGGGACCCAAAGGAGTGGCTACTTCCTCAGCCAAAAACCCTTTGCCCGCGGACAGGGAATCTAGGTCCCTGGAGAGATGGGGCAAAAAAGTTTATACCTCTTCCACCCTTGCCATGAGGTCACTTAACTGCCTTTTTCATATGTTTCAGTACCAGGATTACTTAATGGATGATTTGCAGAAAAAGTTAGCCTCTCCTGAGCCTATAGATAGAAAGGCATTGCAGGATTTGGTTCATAACACTCAGCAGGTTAGCAATCATTTTCTTCAGTGTGGTTATGATGCATTGGAAGCTTCATGTAGGGCAGCTATGACAGGGGCGTTATCGAGACATGCTTGGTTGAAAGAACAGCCACTGCCAGACCATGTTAAAGTAAAGCTCCTGGATGCACCTCTGGAAAAACAGAAGCTTTTTGGTGCTAATGCACAGGATGTGTTGAAGTCTATTGAGGAAAAGGCTAAATCAGTACAGACAGTCAAGGATTTCCTCCAGGTTCAGCCACCCAGATTCAGCAGGAATTGGCCTTTCAAGAATTGGTCCTTTCCAGACACTGACAAGTTTCAAAGGGGAAAAAACAGGCGTGCTCGAGGAAGAGGGCAATACCGAGGCTCCTACAGGGGCCGCCAGTGGCAACCACCAAATCAGAGAAGTGGCGCAGGAAGTTCAGCTGCACCGCAGGGACAATCACAATGACTTGACTTTCACACTGCCGACCAAGGCTCAAAGAGAAGCACCTCTAGGCAGAAAATTATCCTTATTCTCAAAGAACTGGCACATTTTAACCAAGGACAAATAGATTCTGGACATAGTAGACAAAGGTTACAGGTTCCACTTCCATACCTTACCAACGAGACAAGGCATGCCAAACCTGCCACAAAATCAAAGGGCAGAGGCACTCATACAAGTTTCAAAGCTGTTGCAAATAAAAGCAATAGAAAAAGTTCCTCCTCAGGAACAAGGCCAGGGATTCTATTCAAGACTGTTCCTTGTTCCAAGAAAAGAAAAGCAATGGAGGCCTATACTGGACTTGTCCACTCTAAACACTTTTCTCATTGTGCCAAAATTCAGAATGCTGACTTTACAGCAACTCCTTCCCATGCTGGGCAAGGGGTCTTGGCTGGTTACTCTGGACCTCAAGGAGGCATACCTGCATGTCCCAATCAGACACAGTTGCAGAAGATACTTCAGATTTCTTGCAGGGACAGAGCATTATCAATTTTCAGCATTGCCGTTTGGCTTATCTACTGCGCCCAGAGTATTCACGAAATGCCTGGCATCAGTAGTTGCACATTGCAGGCTCCAGGGGATTCAAATATACCCTTACCTGGACGACTGCCTTATACAAGCAGACAGCAAACAAACCTTGATAAGAAACTTGGACTATGTCATTCAATTACTACAGGCTTTGGGATACACAGTCAACATTCAAAAATCAAGACTATTGCCATCCCAACAGATTATTTTTCTAGGAGCAAAACTGGACACACAATCACAAATGGCTTTCCTCACAGAGGAGAAACAAGAGCATTTACCAGATTACTTCAAAAGCCTAGCAAAGCTCACTAGGCTGACTGCAAGGAAGATCCTGCAGGCCCTGGGTTTCATGGCATCTTGCATTCTTCTGATCCCTCTGGCAAGACTACACATGAGAAAGCATTAATGGTACCTAAAAAGCTTATGGTCTCAACACAGCCACAATCTAGAAGACGTAATACCGCTCATTCCATGCCTGCAAAGGGA
This sequence comes from Protopterus annectens, assembly GCF_019279795.1. Taxonomy (NCBI): domain Eukaryota; kingdom Metazoa; phylum Chordata; order Ceratodontiformes; family Protopteridae; genus Protopterus; species Protopterus annectens. The sequence goes on from NC_056750.1 coordinate 849,657,909, forward strand.
ATTTTTGTGGTGGGTTCAAGCAAGTCATTTAAACAAAGGCATGTCTTTCAACAAAGCTCTAGCAAGTCAAACCATTACAACAGACACCTCAGATCCATGGATGGGGGGCACACATGGAGGGCAGATGCATTCAAGGGCAATGGACCCCCAGGGGAAATGCATCTGCACATAAATCAAAAAGAGATGTTGGCAGTGATACATGCAATAGAGGCCTTCGAAAAATCCCTTCAACAAGGTCATCTGCTAATAAGGACAGAATACACCACTGTCATGTGGTATATAAGCAAGCAGGGAGGCACTAATTCGTATCCTCTCTGCAGACTAACAGTGACTCTTTGGGAAAAGTCCCTGAAACTGAACATCCACTTGCAATCCCAGTTTGTTCCAGGCAAGGACAATGTACTGGCGGACAGGCTGAGCAGAAATTTCTTGGATCCACACGAATGGATGCTGCATCCACACATTTTCTCACAAATAACAAGTGTATGGGGAAGACCGGACATAGATCTCTTTGCTTCTCACCTCAGTCATCACCTGGAGAAGTTCTGCTCAAGGAGACACCATCCTCTAGCCTGGAGAACGGATGCTCTCTCCTTCAGCTGGAATTCCCTAACAATTTATGCATTCCCTCCTCTACCATTACTGACCAAGGTGTTACTGAAGATCAAAGCAGAACAACCAAAAGGAATTTTGATAGCTCCAGACTGGCCAAGGCAGCACTGGTATCCATTGCTACTGAGCATAACTCACACCAAACCGTGGCCCTTGCCTCAATGGCCTCTGCTCCTAACTCAGCACAATTACAGGACTGTTCATCAAAACCTGCAAATATTGCAGCTGACAGCTTGGAGGGTTCCATGACTTTGACGCATAACTCTTTCTCCGAAAAAGTTCAAGAAATCTTGCTGGAAGCACACAGACCTTCCACCAGAAAAACCTATTCGGCCAAGTGGAAGAGATTCATCATCTGGAATGCCAACAAGGGTCAGGATGCTTCAGTAATGAGCATACCACAGATATTAGAATACTTGGCAGAAATGTTTCATAGTGGCCTCTCATATTCTTCCATTAAAATTCACGCTTCGGCAATCTCAGCAAAATACAACTGTGACCCACCTGTTTTTTCGCATCCCTTGCTAAGACAGTTTCTAAGAGGGATAAAGAATATCAAACCTCCCAGAAAACCACCAGTACCTGCATGGGACCTCAATTACATCTTGGAAAAATTAACACTTCCTCCTTTTGAACCAGCAGCATCTTCAGAAATGCAATTCCTCTCCTGGAAAACGGTTTTCCTGTTGGCAGTTACCTCAGCAAGAAGATTCTCGGAGATACAGGCCCTCATGGCAGTACCTCCCTTTCTCATTTTTCATCAGGACAGAGTTTCTCTAAGAACCAATCCTTCATTCATGCCGAAAGTGATATCCAGGGTGTCTCTAAATCAAGCAATTCACCTGCCTACCTTCTTTCCCAATCCACAAAATAAGGGGGGAAAAGCTGCTGCACACTTTGGACATACACAGACAATTACGCTACTACTTGGACAGAACAAAGACCACCAGGAAGTCTGACCAACTATTTGTAGCCTATGCTGCTGGAGTGCAAGGAAAGGCAATCTCCAAACAAACAATTTCAAAATGGATTGGACACTGCATCAGATTCTGTTACTCTTTCCATGGAAAAGGTGTGCCAGCCAATATTAGGCCACACTCCACCAGAGCTATAGCCACATCCACAGCCTTTCTAAGAGGAGTGGCTACAAAGGACATTCTAGAGGCTGCTACATGGAGCTCCGTGCATACATTTACCAAACACTACAACCTGCCTTTATACTCCAGATCCCGAGCAGGCTTTGCTTCGGCAGTCCTGCAGGGCATTTTAGCTACACCATCCCTTTCTTAGATCCTACCACCCCCAGCTTGGCTATGGTATTCAACCCATATGTCAGGACTGCAGTTGCATTCTTGAAGGACATAGTACAGTTTTGTACCTACCATAAATGTAGATGTCCGATAGATATGCAACTGCAGTCAGGTTTACCCTCCCTCCTATCCCTCTGCAATATTCCTTTTGGGTCCATCCCTCCTTTCCTCTATTAGCTGGGGATATCTGTTATGGTGTATCTGTTTATTACTGTTGTGCATGTCTGGAATTTTTTATCCATTCACCAAATTTAGCCTTCCTTGGAGGGCACCTGGCATCTGGGGCAAGAAACACTGTGGAAGATGGCGTCGGCTGATGCTTTTATACCCCAGCCGCTCTGACGTCGGGGAGGAGGCGACATCAGCCGACGCCGGACCCAGACTTTGGAATCCGGCCGACCTAGGGCTGCCTGAGGCAGGACAACCCATATGTGAGGACTGCAGTTGCATATCTATCGGACATCTACATTTATGGTAGGTACAAAACTGTACTTTCTATAGGTTGAGTTAGTAGCAAACTTGGCTATTTTATTGGAGCATGATTCTAGTTTGTCTCGGTCATATTGTCTGATTTGGGTAAAGATTGATGTTGCGTTGAGAGGAGGTGGCTTTGTGCAAGAGTGACTCTTGCTTTTTGTGAGAGAAAGGACTTATGCCTGTATAGAAGCCTAGCTTTTTGTGTACTAGTTTTATGGTATATGAGATGTGAACATCAAAGTGGAGATTAGTGTCTGTTTCAATGACCAGACGTTTGGTGTGGTTAGAAGGGGAGATGGTGCCTGAAAAAATTACATAGATGCTCTGCCTACTGGAGCTTATTGCTTGCTGCTGCTTGCTGGAACTTACTTGCTGTGGGATGGATCTGAAATCTTCTTAAGACACTCAGTCTTGCTGGCTGGATTCTGCTAAAATTCAAAGTCTGGTTATATTTGCATTCACAGTCTGTTGCATACAGAAACTTGCAGAATATACACTGATGAGAGAATATACTTTGCAGCACTTGTCTTTAAGAGCAGTAACCAATAACTTTTATAATAAATCAAACTGGACAAACGTTGCAGCTTAAAAGTACTGTTCCAACTTCTCATATAGTACAGATGATGTGAGAGATATAACATTTACCTTAGGACACGAGTCCCTACCATACCTCTAACATAACTGGATTTATACAGCTCTTTATATACAGTTTTTAGTCCTCTATTTTGGAGAATTGCTTATCCTGTAGAAACAATACTAAGCTTCCTTGTTTAACAATGTCTTGTAAGAGACCAGCTTTTCTGACCGTGTGAATATCCTGTAACAGTGTCCGGTTGTTCATGCAAAAAAACATATTTTTGAGGAAACACATTGTCCTGATTTGGATCTGTGTATAGGAACATATGATGTCCTTCAAGGATGCATCTGCAGTCCTTACAAATGGGTTGTCCTGTCGTCAGGCAGCCCTTCGGTCGGCCGGATTCCAAAGTCTGGGTCTGGCCTCAGCTGGTGTCGCACTTCACCCGACGTCATAGCTGCAGTTCTTCGGGTATAAAGGCATCAGCCGACGCCATTTTCCTCAGTCTTTCTTGCCGCGTGGCGCCCGAAGCAGAAGCTGTTCGCAAGTGCCGGTCGGTCAGAACCAGAGATTACTACTACAAGTACCGAAGACTTCTAAAAAGCTAAGTACCCCGTTGGGGACTCTTTCTTGCCTCAGCCATGTCAGAAAAAGTGAATAATTGTTTAAATTGTGGGAAACAAATACCTCATAAAGATTTCCACTCTTACTGCTTACCTTGCTTAGGCCCAGACCACGACGTAGCAGCTTGTCTAGCCTGTGCTTCTTTCAACCGACGAACGCTTAGACGTCAGTCTGAATTTGCTGAAGAGTTTTTCGGCTCCGCTTTTGCTTACATTATGCTGTCGGATACTCCGACTACGCAAATTTCTAAAAAACGCAAGGAAAAGGACCGACACTCGCGGTCCGCGGTTTCGGCCGAAACCGCGGTTAAGCCAACCACGAGTGTCTCGGTTTCGGCTGAAACAGAGTCCACGGTTCTTCCTTCGGCCGAAAGCTTGCCACTTACCGAGGCCTCATCCAGCTTGGCTGAATCTGCTACTGAAATCCCACCTGCTCCTGCAGGTTCACAGGATTTATCAGATACTATCCCTTTGGATATTTCTACCCCTGCACGTGGAGCTGCTAGGCCTCCTGCATCCATGTCGATTAAGGCCTTTGCCAGGGCTAAAGTAGCAAAAACTACCAAAACTGTGCCTGCTAAGACCCCCTCTCACAGGCCCAGTTCTAGTTCACAAATGCTTAGTCTAGCAGAGGATCTCATTTCTTTGATCCGGGGATCCCAACCACATCCAGACAGGGCCTCTCACCCACCTCCAGAGAAGAGGACTAGAGTAGAGACGCCTGAGCCAGTTTCTTCAGATGGCTCCTCTGATGAATCAGATAATTCAGACCCTCCAGAGGCCCTTTTTTCTCCTTATGAGGACTCTGATGCAGAAGAGTCCATTCCTTCTGCCTCTCCGCCTGAGGAATTTTCTTTTGGGGAAACCTTGCATGCTATGTGGGAACAATTTCAATGGCAGGGCCAGGATTTTTCAGACTCTAGGAAAAGGCTTAGAACCTTTTTGCATTTGCCACAGCATAGGCCTTTAGCCATTCCTCCAGTACTTACTGTTGTGGATGATGCTTTTAATGATGCTTGTACTGCTCCTGATTCTCTTCCTCCGGCCCCTGCTAAGCCCGATAGGTACTACAGGGTTCCGGACACACATTATCATTTGTATAAGGCCCCTTTTGCAGATCCCGAAACTATCTCCCAGGGACCCAAGGCTGTAGCAGCTACCTCTACCAAAACCCTCCCTCTGAAAGGGAATCTAGGGCCTTAGAGAGATGGGGTAAAAAAGTTTACACTTCTGCTACTCTTTCAGCTAGGGCCTTGAACTGTCAATTCCACATGATTCAGTATCAGGAATTTATGTTAGACCAGTTAACTAAAAAACTGTCCTCGGATGAACCATTAGACAAAAAATCTGTACAGGAAATGGTACATATAACATTCAGCAGGTCAGTAATCATTCTTTAAAATGCGGCTATGATGCACTGGAGGCTTCCTTTAGATCAGCCATGACTGGCACAGTGATCAGAAGACATGCATGGTTAAAAGAACAGTCCTTACCAGACCATGTTAAATCAAAGCTCCTAGATGCTCCCATGGATAAGCTCAATTTGTTTGGCTCCCCTGCACAGCAGGTGCTGAAGAAGGTGGAAGAGAAAGCAAAATCTGTCCAGACAGTCAAGGATTTCTTGCAGGTCCAGCCTCCAAGGTTTAGCAGGAACTGGCCTTCCAAGAATTGGTCCTTTCCAGACACCTCCAGAGCTCCGAGAGGCAGGAATAGACGCTCAAGAGGCAGGGGTCAATCCAGAGGTGCCTACAGGGGACGTCAGTGGCAGGCTAACAACCAGCGAGGTACAGCCACAGATCCAGCCACCACCACCACTTCCACAGGACAATCACAGTGACTTGGCTCTGGCACCGCCTACCAGGGAACAACTAGAGGCACCCTTAGGCGGGAAGCTAGCCTTATTTTCAGTAAACTGGCATTACATCACAGGAGACAAATGGATTTTACAGACAATACACCAAGGTTACAGGTTTCACTTCCATACTCTACCAAGGAAGAGAGGAATGCCAAACCTACCTCCAAATCAGAAGACAGAAGCTCTAGAACAATAAACTCACTTACTAAGGATGAGAGCTGCAGAAAGGGTACCATCTATGGAACAAGGGCAAGGATTTTACTCCAGACTCTTCCTGGTACCAAGAAAAGAAAACCAATGGAGGCCTATTCTCGACCTGTCCGCTTTAAACACATACCTCATTGTTCCAAAATTCAAAATGCTGACCCTACAGCAGCTTCTTCCCATGCTGGGCAAGGAGTCTTGGCTGGTAACTCTAGATCTCAAGGAGGCATACCTGCACGTCCCCATACGACCAAATTGCAGAAGATACCTCAGATTTCTTGCAGGATCAGAGCATTATCAATTCTCAGCATTGCCCTTTGGCTTATCTACTGCGCCCAGAGTATTCACGAAATGCCTGGCATCAGTAATTGCTCATTGCAGGCTTCAGGGAATTCAAATTTACCCTTACCTGGACGACTGCCTGTTACAAGCGGACAACAAAAACAAATTAACAAAAGATTTGCAAAGGGTCATTCATCTACTACAAGCCCTGGGATACACAGTCAATATAAAAAAGTCAAGGCTGATACCATCCCAAAGGATAACCTTCTTGGGTGCAGATCTGGACACATCAAAACAAATGGCATTCCTGACAGTAGAAAAACAGGAGCAACTCCCTTTCTACTTCATGGCATTAACAAAGCAGAACCAGCTAACAGCAAGAAAAGTCCTGCGAGCTCTCGGTTACATGGCATCCTGCATAATATTGATTCCACATGCCAGACTACATATGAGAAAGTTACAGTGGTGCCTAAGGAATTTATGGTCTCAGCACAAGCACAGCCTAGAAACACAAATTCCAATAATTCCATGCCTGAAGCAAGAATTCCAATGGTGGGCTCAGGCCTGTCAAACAAACAAGGAACTGCCCTTCCACAGCACTCAACCAAGCCAGACCATCACAACAGACGCTTCAGACCTCGGTTGGGGGGCACACATGCTGGACAAGTGCATATAAGGCTTATGGACTCGAGACCAGCTGCACCTACACATAAATCAAAAGGAAATGCTGGCAGTAAAACTGGCAATTCAGGCATTCAGACCATTTCTTCGACAGGGTCAACTGCTGATAAGGACGGACAACACCACAGTTATGTGGTACATCAACAAACAGGGAGGCACACATTCATACCCTCTATGCCGGATGGCAATGGACCTCTGGAATGTGGCACTGAGTTCAACATTCAGTTACAAGCAATTTTTGTGCCAGGAAAAGAAAATATACTAGCAGACATCCTAAGCAGAACTGCCACGGATGCCCACGAATGGATGCTGCATCCGGACATCTTCAAAACCATTACAAGGAAATGGGGACTACCAGAAATAGACTTATTTGCATCCCCACACAATCACCAACTGAAAAAATTCTGCACAAGGACGTACCACCCACTTGCTTGGAAAGTGGACCCCCTATCTTTCAGTTGGAAAAACCTGACAGCATATGCATTCCCACCTCTTCCTTTGATGCACAAGGTGCTATTGAAGATCAAAGAAGACCGTCCAAATATCATCCTGATAGCTCCAGACTGGCCAAGGCAACATTGGTACCCATTACTGAGGAGTATGTCTCGGGAACAAATATGGCCTCTGCCCCTAGTTCCCTTGCTGTTAACACAGAACAACTTCAAAACCCTGCATCCAAACCTGAAAACACTGCAGCTGGCTGCCTGGAACATTGCATAAGACCAAATAACCCAGATTTATCTCAAAGGGTTAAAGACATTATCTTGGAGGCTCACAGACCCTCAACAAGAAAAAAATTATTCAGCAAAATGGAAAAGATATCTCATTTGTAGTACAGCAAAAGGAGAGAATGTGTCACTGGTAAACATAGCTAACATCCTGGAATACTTGGCAGAGCTCTTCCACAACGGCCTGTCCTATTCTTCCATTAAGATTCATGCATCAGCCATTTCAGCAGAATACAACTTGGATCCTCCAGTCTTCTCACATCCTCTGCTCAGGCAGTTTCTGAGAGGAATTAAAATGGTAAAACCACCTAGGAAGCCACCATTGCCAGCATGGGACTTGAACTTTGTGCTAGAAAAGCTGACACTACCTCCTTTCGAACCAGCAGCAACAGCAGAATTACAATAATTATCATGGAAAACTGCTTTCCTGCTTGCAATCACTTCAGCAAGAAGGGTATCTGAGCTACAGGCATTAATGGCAGTACAGCCCTTCCTGATCTTCCATCAAGATAGAGTGTCCATGAGAACTAATCCTACTTTTATGCCAAAGGTGGTCTCCAGGGTATCTTTAAATCAAGCTATCCACCTACCTACATTCTTCCCCAACCCACAGAACAGGGGAGAAAGACTGTTGCATACCTTGGATGTACATAGACAATTACGTTACTACCTGGACAGGACCAAGAGCAACAGAAAAACTGACCAACTACTGGTAGCATATGCAACAGGAATGGAAGGAAAAGCAATTTCAAAACAGACAATCTCTAAGTGGATAGGAAATTGCATTAGATTTTGTTACTCCTACCATGGGAAGAAAACTCCAGAAAACATCAGGCCTCACTCTACAAGGGCTACAGCCACTACCACAGCTTTTTTACGAGGAGTGGCTACCAAAGACATTTTAGAGGCTGCTACTTGGAGCTCCGTGCATACATTTGCCAAGCATTATAATTTACCTTTATACTCCAGATCCCGAGCAGGTTTTGCCACTGCTGTTTTGCAAGGGATCTTAACTACACCATAATCTTATTTCTCCTCCTCCCCGAGTTTGGCTATGGTATTCTACCCATTTGTAAGGACTGCAGATGCATCCTTGAAGGACATAGTACAGTTTTGTACCTACCATAAATGTAGATGTCCGATAGGCATGCATCTGCAGTCAGGATTACCCACCCTCCTTCCCTCTGTGGTACTCCTAGGGTATTTGCCCATCTTGTAGCTAGCTGGGGGAATCTATTATGGTGTATTTGTTTGTATATATGTACATACATGCTTATTTTTTGTTTGCTCTCTACTATTTGGAACCATTTGCATTTATCCAAATTTAGCCTTCCTAGAGGGCACCTGGCATCTGGGGCAAGAAACACTGAGGAAAATGGCGTCGGCTGATGCCTTTATACCCGAAGAACTGCAGCTATGACGTCGGGTGAAGTGCGACACCAGCCGAGGCCAGACCCAGACTTTGGAATCCGGCCGACCGAAGGGCTGCCTGACGACAGGACAACCCATTTGTAAGGACTGCAGATGCATGCCTATCGGCCATCTACATTTATGGTAGGTACAAAACTGTACTTTCTTGTGCCAATGCTGATAAGCATATCCTGTTTTCCATGCAGAAAAACATATTTTTGAGAAAACACATTGTCAGAGTGTCATTGTCCATTCTTTAAAAGCAGATTTTGCATTTTTGCTCTTGCATACATCCTGTTTTTAAGTCTGTAAGGGAAAAATGTCCATTCAGCAGATTCCTTTTCCAAGCCATGGTCATTTAGTAGGACTGCTGATCACATATTACTAAACTCTGTTTCTGCATTTAAGTAAGCTTTTTCTTTCAGCATATTTACAACATAATTAATTTCAGACTTATATTAATAAAATCTAACAGTGCCGTCCTTAGATCTTATGGTAACGGAGAGGGTTTTTTTCATCTCTTAGGGTTAAATAGTAGCAGTTTTGTCTTTTTGGGATTTAGAATTAGTTGGATACCTAATATCCATTTTTCTGCTGAGTTAAAGGTACCTTGAGTGAGTGTATGTAGGGTGGTGGGTGATGAGGCAGAGCAGGGTTGAATCATCAGCATGTTGTATGAATGTGGCATGTTGTGTAGAGCTACTGAGGTTATTTGTGAAAATTGAGAACAATTGTGGTCCCAGTATAGAGCCCTGTGGGACTTCTATGGTGGTTGGAAGTTGTGTAGACAGTTCTTTCCACTGGGACTGATTATTGTCTGTCAAATAGGTAGCTTCTGAACCAGGCTATAGTAGAAGAGGTGAAGGATAATGATGTTAGTGAGTCTCGTAGAATGGAGTTGGGAGACCATATCAAATGCTTTTGAGAGGTCTAGGAAAATGGCTGATACATATTTGTCATCATTCTTGTGAAGGTTTATATGATTAGTGAAGGATAGAAGGGCTGTGGTAGTGCTGTGATGTGGACGGAAACTGTGTTGTGTGGTAGATAGTAGATGGTGTGTGTTAAGAAATGTCATCACTTGCAGGTGGATGCATTTCTCAAGAATTGTGGATGGGGGGAAAGGATTGCAATAGGTCGGTAGTTGGAGAATTCATAGGAGTTACCTCCTTTATGGAGAGGAATGATGCGAGATACTTTGTAGTGTGTGGGTATGTAGGATTCTAGTATGCAGCGGTTGATTAGGATGGAGACCGGATATGATAGGGAGTCACTAGCCATTTTTAAGTATGCAGCAGGTATGTTATCAGCTGCCATTGTGGTTGGCTTTAGTTTTAGGAGGAGTGTTTTTGATAGTTGAGGTGGGCACTGGTGATGGGCTGAAAGAGGGGGTGATGTGGGATAGGTTGGGTTGTGATTGAGGTAGACTGTTTTTGGTTATTTGACTGGACAGGGCTAAGATGGATTTAGTAAAATGGTTATTAAATTGAGAAGCTATATCTAGGGTATTTTTAGTAGAGCTGGGTGCTGGACTAGTGGTTTTGCCTGGCTTTAGTAGGGAGTTAATGGCATGCCAGAATTTTTGTGGATTATTTGAATATTTCCTTTGGGCGCTAAGAAAATAGTTTTTTTTTTTTTTTTTTATTTTGGATTTGGCCTTTGCCTTGTTTCTAAGCTGTTGATAGTATTGCCTGGAGCTAGGGGGTTTTGTCAGTTTTCCAGATTTTCCAGGTTTTATCTCTGGCTTTTAGTAAGGCTCTGATGTCCCTACTTAGCCAGGGTGCATAGTTGACTTTAACTCTGATCTTTCTGCTGGGAGATAGACTGTTAAGTATGTTCAAGACGGTAGTATTGAAGTAGTCTACTGCCTGGTATAACCCAAGTGTCCGTAGTGGTTCCCAGTTGCAGTGGCTTAGGACAGTATATAGGTATTATGGGGTAAGGTTACACTCATGTCATACGAGTTTGTAGACTACTGGTTTGGGGTGTTTGGATTGTTTGTGGTGTATGAAGGTGGGGAGATGATCACTTGGGTCATCTGGGAGAGAGCCTACTGTATAGTTTTGTTTGGAATGGTTGGTTAGTGTCCAGTATGGATTCTTTCTTTGTTTTCTTATCTGTTCTAGTTGGTTCTTCAATTAGTTGAGAGAACCCATGTAGGTTGATATCAGTGGAGGGGCTGCTGGAGTTACAGGCTGCCCAGTCAGTGTTAAGGTCTCCTAGTAGGATTGTTTCCTGAGGTAGATTATCCTTTGTCCAGTGTAGGATGTCTTCTATTATGAGCGAGTTGTTGCCTGGAGGTATGTAGCAGCATATTATATTGATCATCTTGGTGTTTCTTATGGATAGGACAGAAAATAGGACTTCAGCATTTTGAAAAGTGGATGGTGTGGTGTGCAGGATCTGGAGGTTAAGGGTGTTTTTAGAGAGAATGGCTACTCCTCCTCCTTTCCTGTTTGTTCCATCAGATCTAAGTGTATTATACCCTGGGGGAGGAAGTCTTCATCTTGGATCTGTAATGGTGAGTATATCAGGGTTGTAGTGGGCTATGAATGCATGTAGGACTGTTAGCTTGTTGGTAATGCTTCTTATGTTGAGATTTAAGGTCAGCAGGTCAGATGTTTGTCTGGCTGAGAAGGGACCTGGATTTGGGTGAATGTCACCAGAGGTTAGCAGAGTTTGTAGGAGTGTTAGTATGTGTTTTTTAATATTAAGTGATAATTATTAGATAATACCCTCAGGTATGCTGACAGGTTAAGAATGTACTTATGTACCCTCATGAGTCTGCTAACGGGTTAAGAATCTGTCTTTTCCACTAAAGTTATATTAAACCAGGCACAGGAAAATTTAAAATACACTAAACAGAACTTTTTTTAAATGAACATACTGGTTTGTGTAGTAGATTTCCAGATTGCATTATGGAGAATTTTCACATCAGGATTCATAAATGAAATGAGGATGGTGTGGGAGGAAAAGAACCTCTTTGGAACAAGCATGGCCTATGTCTTGGGCATTTCTGTATTCTGGTAGGCTATAGCAGTACAAGTAAATGTTGGAAGTTTCTGCTGATTTGTCAGCATTGCTTGTTTTGGTTGGCTCAAGTAATTTCTTTCCTAATTTCAGGTCCCAGTTGTTCATGCACCACAACTTGTCTCAGCCCAGCCCTGTTGTACTATCTGGAGCTGCAGCTATGAAGAACCCATATTCTGCCTTTCCAGGTGTACAGACCCTGGAAGTGATGAAACCACAGTCTGGATCACCCTACCAGACAATGAGTGGAAACCAAGCATTGGTCTATGATGGGCAGATCGGCCAACCAACTGGGATGGGCAGTTCACAGATGATGGACTCTCAGCTTCCTCAGGTAAGGTGTTTGTGGGTCATCTTTAAATGTTGCATCTTCATATGAAATCATGACACTGCTGAGCTGTAATGCAGTATAGTGTGCTTATAAAAGTAGTTTGTTGCCGGAGTTCTGCTTTATCTCCAATTCAAGATGAGCATCAAATCCACAGTCTCATACCAGGGTCTATATTATAACCTCAAATGATTAAAAGAGCGAACACTCTTTAATCGACCCCTTAAAATCGAAAGTACTAAATCCCAAACGCATAGAACAGCGATTTTTGTTTCTCCAGGGGAAAAAAAATCGCTGCTCCAAAAAAAAAAAAAAAAAAAAAAAAATTCAAACACAAAATAAATTGGGGGGGCTTCACCCCCCCCCCCACTTAAATATACCAACTTTGAGATCGCACCACAGTGGAGGAAATGGCAAAGTCCCAAAAACAGCCCAGTGATTTTTTTTTTCCCCTGGGAAAAAAAAATTGCTGTTACTTGTGTTCGGAATTTAGTGCTTTCGATTTTAAGGGGCTCTTTTAATTGTTCAAGATTATAATATAAACCCTCATACCATTGCTAGTGCTGACTACATTAGCCTGCTAGTCACCTTTTAATTACTACTTCAGAATGTGTTGTAGTACTGTTTGTCACCCCTCTTTGCAGCTTAACTTTTTAATAGTATATGTCAGCAGCTGCTGTTTGGGCTCTTCTGATTTGATAACAGTGCTTAGACTGTCTAGTTTTTCAATTCAGTGCTGGCATGAGGTCAACAGGAATGTAACATTGAACTAGATTCTGTTCTGTTGAGCCCCACTAAAAGGGGCTTAAATTTACCCCTTTTTGTTGCTACATTGAATGACCATTGTCGAAGAGGAAGTCTTGGAGGTGTATTAAAGGACAAATTTATGCTACAGATACATTTCCTCACTCCGAAATATATTCATCTCCCTGCAAAGCCTGTGTTGCCATATATAAATCAGAACTTGAATGTTTTTTCCATTTGCAGCATTTCTTTGCTTTTCAGTTGCCTCAGTGCCACTTGAAAGATGGAGGACGTTAAGAGTGACCACTGCAGTAACTGGAGGGGGGGGGTGTCTGTGCATTTTCAGGCCTATGCTGATGTGTTACAAAAGGTAGAGGTAGCTGTGTACAGACATGTTGATGTCACACTCACACTCATGGGGATAATTACATTTTCAAAATGGTTCCCTAGACATGCCATCCTTACCCTCAGCTTGTGAGGGCTCAAGTTCACACCCATTATCCAGTTCTTTGCTTACCAATATGAAAGGCTGGAGTACACTATTGACAGACCTGCTGCCAGAGCGTGGTTGGTAGAGTCCCCTACTAGAAGTGTGGTCACAGGTCGCACCTGAGGAGTTTTCTTTCCAGGCCTCTCCAAAAGTTCAATAGGGCTTGATTGCCCAAAGTGAGGAGAGTCTGCCATGTTCTCTCATGTCATTGCCTGTAGCTCAGGCCCTCAAATTCAAGCGTTGTTTTTCTGCTGGGACTGATGGTGTGGGAGCACATCCTTAGGAGGGCATGGTCAGTTGCCAACAGTGTGCTGAGTGTATGCTTTTCGTGTCCCACTTTGTCTTGTCAGTTGACACATGCACATTACCTGTCAACCATGGAGCTGATAGAAGATCCTGCGCTCTCTCTCATTGGCATTGTAGAATTCAGAAAATTTAGAAGCTGCTTTTTGAGAGACAGATGAGGACAGTTAAATCTCCTCTTCCTTCAGCTGCCTGTGGATGATCACCAGTCTTTGGTGAAGGCCTTAGGCTGATGAAGTCCACCATGGACAGGCCTGTGGTTCAGTCGTCATTCCTTTGGAAACTGTCATCCAGTGTTTACTATGTATGCAGACAAGAAGAAACTAAATAACACTCATTTGTTTTGAAGGTGGCTTGATTGAGATCTTGCCCTGACTTCTTTGAGCAAACACACTCATGATCTCTTGATGTCCTTCAAGAATGCAACTGCAGTCCTTACATATGGGTTGTCCTGCCTCAGGCAGCCCTTGGTCGGCCAGATTCCAAAGTCTGGGTCCAGCTGATGTCACCTCCTCCCCGACGTCAGAGCGGCTGGGGTATAAAAGCATCAGCCGACGCCACCTTCCTCAGTCTTTCTTGCCGCGCGGTGCCCGAAGCAGAAGCAGTTCGCAAGTGCCGGTCGGTCAGCTCCTGTGTTTTATGTATCCGAAGTCATCAAAAAGCTAAGTACCCCGTTGGGGATCTTTTTCTTGCCTCAGCCGATGTCAGAAAAAACTGAAAAAGTTAATAACTGTTTGTCTTGTGGTAAACAAATACCTCATAAGGACTTCCATTCTTACTGCCTCCCCTGCCTTGGCCCAGACCACGACGTCTCGGCCTGTGCTGCCTGTGCTTGCTTCAATAAGCGCACACTCAGGCGCCGGGCAGAGTTTGCTGAAGACTTTTTTGGCGATACATACTCTTATACCATGCCGTCGGAACAACCGACACCTCATATTTCCAAAAAACGGAAGGACCGGGACCGACATTCTCGGCCCGCGACTTCCACTGACACCACGCCAAAAACTACCGCGAGTGCATTGGTCTCTTCTGAGGCGGTTGTTCCACCGCTCCGGACCGACGACACCGCTTTATCAATCACTCCGGCCCCGGAGCCTGCGCCGGTTGTTGATTTTCCTCCAGAAACTGAAGCCCAAGACTTGCCTGAGACCATACCAGTGGACAAGGTAAGGCCCCCTATGTCTATGTCTATCAAGGCCTACACACATGCTAAGGCTGCTAGCCAGGCTAAGTCTCACCCTCCTAAAGTTTTGCCTCAGCCCACTCCTGATAAACAAATCATGTCTTTAGCTGCAGATTTAATTTCTTTAATCAGAGGCTCCCAGGCCCATCCTGACAGAGGATCTCAGCCACCTTCTGACAAAAGGCCCAGGGTTGAGCATACAGACACCCTTTCTTCAGATGAAGCCTCTGGTGACTCTGATCACTCAGATACCCAGGAAGAGTCCTTCCAGGCCTACAAGGATTCAGATGCGGAGGATTCCATTCCCTCTGGCTCTTCTCCTGAGGATATCTCTTTTGGGGAAGTTCTCCACTCCATGAGAGGGCACTTTCCGTGGCAAGGCCAGGAATTCTCCGACTCCAGGAAACGGCTTCGTACCTTCCTTAAGCTTCCCCAACACAGGCTTTTAGCTATAACTCCAGTGTTAGATGTACTGGATGATGTGTACTCAGATTCGAGTGCTTCTCCTGATTCTCTCCCTCCTGCTCCTGTCAAGCCGGACAGATACTACAGGGTTTCTGAAACTCACAAACATTTCTTTAAGGCCCATGCTGTTGATCTAGAAACAATTTCCCAGGGGCCCAAAGGGGTGGCCACATCCACGGCCAAAAATCCTTTGCCCTCAGACAGGGAAGCTAGGTCCCTGGAGAGGTGGGGCAAAAAAGTTTATACCTCAACCACTCTTGCCATGAGAGCCCTCAATTGCCTTTTTCATATGTTTCAGTATCAGGATTTCTTGATGGATGATTTGCAGAAAAAGTTAGCCTCTCCTGAGCCGTTAGATAGAAAGGCCCTACAGGATTTGGTCCATAACACACAGCAGGTTAGCAATCATTTTCTTCAGTGTGGTTATGATGCATTGGAAGCTTCATGTAGGGCAGCTATGACGGGCCGTCATACGTAGACATGCATGGTTGAAAGAACAGCCATTACCAGATCATGTTAAAGCAAAGCTTCTAGATGCATCTCTGGAAAAACACAAGCTTTTTGGTGCTAATGCTCAGGATGTGTTGAAATCAATTGAGGAAAAGGCTAAATCAGTGCAAACAGTCAAGGATTTCCTCCAGGTTCAGCCACCTAGGTTCAGCAGGAATTGGCCTTCTAAGAACTGGTCCTTTCCGGACACTGAGAAGTTTCAAAGGGGAAAATACAGGCGTGCCAGAGGAAGAGGGCAATACAGAGGCTCCTACAGGGGACGCCAATGGCAACCGACTAAGAGAGGTGGCACAGGGACTTCCCCTGCTCCACAGGGACAATCACAATGACTTGATTTTGACACCGCCGACCAAGGCTCAAAAAGAAGCACCTTTAGGCGGAAAATTATCCTTATTTTCAAAAAATTGGCACATTTTAACAAAGGACAAATGGATTCTGGACATAATAGACCACGGCTACAGGTTCCACTTCCATACTTTACCAACAAGACAAGGCATACCAAACCTGCCACAAAATCAAAGGGCAGAGGCATTCGAACAAGTTTCAAAGCTGAGACAAATCAAAGCAATAGAGAAAGTTCCTCTTCAGGAACAAGGCCAGGGATTTTACTCAAGACTGTTCCTTGTTCCAAGAAAAGAAAAGCAATGGAGACCTATACTGGACTTGTCCGCTCTAAACACTTTTCTCATTGTACCAAAATTCAAAATGCTGACGCTACAGCAACTCTGTCCCATGCTGGGCAAGGGGTCTTGGTTGGTTACTCTGGACCTCAAGGAGGCATACCTGCATGTCCCAGTCGGACACAGTTGCAGAAGATACCTCAGATTTCTTGCAGGGTCAGAGCTTTATCAATTCTCAGCATTGCCTTTTGGCTTATCTACTGCGCCCAGAGTATTCACGAAATGCCTGGCATCAGTAATTGCACACTGCAGACTCCAGGGGATACAAATATACCCCTACCTGGACGACTGCCTTATACAAGCGGACAGCAAGCAAGCCTTGGCAAAAAACTTGAATTATGTCATTCACTTACTACAGGCTTTGGGATACACAGTCAACTTACAAAAATCAAGACTACTGCCATCCCAACAAATAATTTTTCTAGGAGCCAAACTAGACACAGAATCACAAATGGCTTACCTCACAGAAGAGAAGCAAGAACAATTACCACATTACTTCAAAAGCCTAGCAAAGCTCACCCAGATGACTGCAAGGAAATTCCTGCAGGCCCTGGGTTTCATGGCATCTTGCATTCTACTGATTCCACTGGCAAGACTACACATGAGAAAATTACAATGGTACCTAAAAAGTTTATGGTCTCAACACAGCCACAACTTAGAAGCAAATATCCCACTCATCCCATGTCTACAAAGGGAATTTTTGTGGTGGGCCCAAGCAAGCCAGTTAAACAAAGGTATGCCTTTCAACAAACCTCAAACAAGCCATATCATTACAACAGATGCCTCAGACCATGGATGGGGGGCGCACATGGAGGGCAGATGTATTCAAGGGCAATGGACTCCCCAGGAAGTACATCTACACATCAGTCAAAAAGAGATGTTAGCAGTAATGCATGCAATCGAGGCCTTCGGAAAATATCTTCAACAAGGTCATCTACTAATAAAGACAGACAACACCACTGTTATGTGGTACATAAACAAGCAGGGAGGTACTCATTCTTACCCCCTTTGCAGACTAACAATGACTCTTTGGGAAAAGTCCCTGAAACTGCACATACAGCTGCAATCCCAGTTTGTTCCGGGCAGGGACAATGTTCTGGCAGACAGTCTAAGCAGAAACATCCTGGATCCACACGAATGGATGTTGCATCCAGACATTTTTGCACAAATAACTCATGCATGCGGGAGGCCGGACATAGATCTCTTTGCCTCCCACCTCAATCATCATCTGAAAAAGTTCTGCTCGTGGTCACACCATCCACAAGCCTGGAGAATAGATGCTCTCTCATTCAGCTGGAACTCTCTAACAATCTATGCATTCCCACCTCTACCATTAATGACCAAGGTGTTACTGAAGATCAAAGCAGAGCAACCGAAGGGCATTTTAATAGCTCCAGATTGGCCAAGACAGCACTGGTATCCATTACTAAGGAGCATAACTTGCACCAAGCCGTGACCCCTGCCTCAATGGCCTCCACTCTTGACTCGGCACAATTACAGGACGGTTCATCCCAACCTGCAAACTCTGCAGCTGACAGCTTGGAGGGTCCCATGATTTCTCCCCATATCTCTCTCTCCAAGGAAGTTCAACAGATATTATTGGAAGCGCGCAGACCTTCCACCAGAAAGACTTATTCAGCCAAATGGAAGAGATTCAACATCTGGAATACCAACAATGGACAGGATGCAACAGTAATGAGCATCCCACAGATATTGGAATACTTGGCAGACATGCTGCATAATGGACTTTCTTATTCTTCCATAAAAATACACGCTTCAGCAATTTCAGCAAAATACAACACTGATCCACCTGTGTTTTCACATCCTTTGCTAAGACAATTTCTTAGAGGGATAAAGAATATCAAACCTCCAAGAAAACCACCAGTGCCTGCATGGGACCTCAATTTCGTGTTGGAAAAATTAACTCTTCCTCCTTTTGAACTAGCAGCATCTTCAGAATTGCAATTTCTTTCCTGGAAACAGTTTTCCTGTTGGCAATTACCTCAGCAAGAAGAGTTTCGGAGATACAGGCCCTCATGGCAGTACCTCCATTCCTCATTTTTCATCAGGACAGGGTTTCTTTAAGAACCAATCCTTATTTTATGCCAAAAGTGATATCCAGGGCGTCTCTAAATCAAGCAATTCACCTGCCTACTTTCTTCCCCAATCCTCAAAATAAAGGGGAAAAGCTGCTGCACACTTTGGACATTCACAGACAACTACGGTACTACTTGGACAGAACAAAGGACAACAGAAAGTCTGACCAACTATTTGTAGCATACGCTCCTGGAGTGCAAGGAAAGGCAATTTCCAAACAAAATTTCAAAATGGATTGGACATTGCATCAGATTCTGTTATTCTTTCCATGGAAAGGGTGTGCCAGCCAATATCAGGCCACACTCCACCAGAGCTACAGCCACCTCCACAGCCTTCCTAAGAGGGGTGGCTACAAAGGACATTCTAGAAGCTGCTACATGGAGCTCCATGCATACATTTTCCAAGCACTACAACCTACCTTTATATTCTAGATCCCGAGCAGGCTTTGCTTCGGCAGTCCTGCAGGGCATTTTAGCTACACCATCCTTATCTTAGAGCCTAAAACCCCCAGCTTGGCTATGGTATTCAACCCATATGTAAGGACTGCAGTTGCATTCTTGAAGGACATAGTACAGTTTTGTACCTACCATAAATGTAGATGTCTGATAGATATGCAACTGCAGTCAGGTTTTCCCTCCCTCCTACCCCTCTGTGTATTGGGTCCACTTCCCTCCTTTTATACTTAGCTGGAGATATCTTTTATGGTGTATCTGTTTATTGCTTTTGTGTATGTCTGGAAATTTTATCCAGTCCTAAATTTAGCCTTCCTTGGAGGGCACCTGGCATCTGGGGCAAGAAACACTGAGGAAGATGGCATCGGCTGATGCTTTTATACCCCAGCCGCCCTGACGTCGGGGAGGAGGCGACATCAGCCGGCGCCGGACCCAGACTTTGGAATCTGGCCGACCGAGGGCTGCCTGAGGCAGGACAACCCATATGTAAGGACTGCAGTTGCATATCTATCGGACATCTACATTTATGGTAAGTACAAAAACTGTACTATCTCTTCACCCAGGACCCAAAGGCCATATCCCACGTATTAGCTTATTAATAAAGTACTGGAAATGCTTTGATGGCAGTCACAACATTAACAAGTGTTCCAATTTGATCTTCAAGGGTAAAAGGGAAAACTCCTGAAGCCTGGGTATAGTTGTAGAAGTAAGATCTTTTATTACTGGAAGGATGAGCTCTGCTGATGGTAACCCCATCAAAAAGCTGTGATGTGAAGTTGTTCATTCTTTACTGATGGGTTCGGAGCCAATCCATCGGCTCCGATACGGCCATTTGCAAAGCTCAAGGTTTACCAGTAGCTCAAGATCAAGCCCCTTATCCCATGATGCACTGCTGGAATTACCTCGGATCTAGTTTGCCACGGCACGGATCTCGGAGGTTCCAGTTTGTTTGAGCCCAATATTCACCAAAAAAAAGCGTTTTTCGCAAGTTATTTTCAAATTTTTTGATATTATTCCATAGTTTAGTTATAGAGTAGTTTCTGTAGCTTCTTACAAGCTCCCCTTTCCCTTCGTGTGCTGTTTAGATAGTTTAGCATAGTTTGTAGTGGACTCCTGTTTTGGACTAGTAGTTTCTTGTTACTTATATAGATATACTTGTACAGATATAGAGTAGATATATATATATATATATATATATATATATATATATATATATATATATATATATATACATATACATACACATATACATATTTAGCCATTGTTTGTGTGTGTTTTATTAGTATTTCTGGTTAAACTAGCTATTCTCTAGGCTTTGTGTGTTTTGAGCCTAGGCGTGGTTCTTGTTATATAGCTGAGTGTGACTTTAGGCTTTTTGTGGCTTTGTTTTTAGTGTTTAGCCTAAAGGGATATTTTGTTTGTATATGTCTAAAGACAAGTACAAACACCCAAAGTCTGGATTCAAGAAATGTCCAGACTGCGGGCAAAAGATGTCTGTGACTAATGGGCATGTTCAGTGCGTATATTGCTTAGGTGCTGTGCATTTGCAGGAGTCATGCAGTATTTTTCACTCCTTTTCCTTGAGGATTTTATTGGAGAGGAAAAGGAAGCTTGTTGATAGGGGGTTGCTGAGTGACCAGGATGGGGCCAGCAAGTCTTCGAAGTCTTCAGGAGACTCCAAGGAATCTGAAGCATCTAAAAAGTGGAAGTTTCTGGGACATCAGCTCCACAGCTCTAGGAGCCAAGTGTCTTTGTTTTGGAGCTGGCCCACAGTTTTGGAGCTGGTATCTGAGAGACCTGCATCTCCACTCCTTCCGTCGGCACCATCGGTGCACTCCTCTAGGTCTTCTGTCAGCCTCTCGGATTTGGATGTGGACCAATTGGTGCAGAAGCTCTTACAGGCACCAGGCCTTGCTAAATTATTGGCTCCGACCCTAGTGTCGGACCAGAAGACCATCACCCCGGATTTGACTGCTCCTTCTCTGAGCCGTACCGGACCTTTGGAGCCAGAGGGGGTGGACCTGTTGATCATGGAGCCTTTAGAGCCGAGACCTGCTCCGGGGTCCTTGGTGCCAACCCGGGACTGTAGGAGCTGACACTGTCCTGTCAGGTCTGGGGAGGACAGTCACACCGATTTGTCTGTGCCGATTTTTCCTCTCTGGGCTTCAGCTTGGATGAGCTCGGCTCCTATCTCCGGCTCGGAGCCCACAGCCTCTGTGTGGGAGGGGATGGCGGTTCCTTCAGGTCCGTCGACTCCTCCTCATCGGAGCCGTGATGCCTTCGAAGCCATGAGGAGAGCCTTGTCCCCAAAGACCTCCTTGACACCAGGTCTGACCTCTTCTTCCCCAAAAGCGCCTGTGTCTGCTTCTGCCTCCCTCGTCCAGGCTAAGAGTAGAGACCCTGAGCCTCAGGTAGCGCCACAGGGCACCCCCTGCTCTTCTGAGACCTCCCCAGAGGCTCCCACTGAGGAGGTCCCCAGGAAGAGATTGTTCAAGAGGAGACACTTGGACTCCCCACAGGAGTCTTTGACATCTGACACTGACTTGGATGAGTCAGAAGGGTCCCCACAATCCCCCTCTGAGGATATCTCCTTTGCGGAGATACTAGATATCTTTAGGCTGAGGGGTGATTGGCAGTCCAAAAGCCCTACTGAGGACGAGTCAGTTCTCCTGAAGGCTTTCGGGTCTCAATCTTCCACCTCTTGGGTGTCGCCGCCCTTCGATGAGCTCATGCAGCTGATCTCTCTGAGGGCGTGGGAGTCACCAGAGTCCATGGAGCCTGTCCCTCGGAGGCCTTATAGGTTTATTTCTGCCCCCGTAGATAAATCCTTTATCCAAAGGAGTCCCTGTTGATGCCATGGTGGTGGCGGCCACCAAAAAGGAAATGTCTGAGACTTCTGTTGGTGAAGCACCCTCCAAGAGGAAAAAACGCTGAGAGAAGGGAGCCACTTTTGAGATTTTAAGTATTTTTTCTCTGTTTATTTGCTAAGTTTTTCTGCATAGCTGCCTAGCTTGAGCATTTTCTGGCTTGTTAAACTTGATTTCTGTATTAGTAGCTGTATTTAGAGCACAACCAAAAGCTGTTTGCTGAATTTCCTGTTTGCACTTAATTTTAAATCGTTATTTTCTTAAAACTTGCATATTTTCTGTCCTTGACCTAGCACTCTTGTGTGGGGTCATTTACTGCACTGTTATAACTTGATATTACTTGTGAACCTCTGCTATCTCTGTAAAAAACAAAAACAAAAAAAAATCTTGCTTTTTCCCACTTTTCTGAGAGTTAAAAAAGTTCAGTTACAGGCTTGCTGTTCCTGAACTGTTTGAAAGTTTCTGTGAGGCCATTTTTGCTTGGGCTGAAGGAGGGTCTCTCTGTTCATCAGTTGCAGTGACTAACATTGAGCAGCTTCCCTGCCCCCCGTAGAGGTGGTTACTGACTTGAAACTGTAGTTTTATTGGCCACTAGGGGTCATTTCCATAACTCCTTCATCTTCCTCTCTTAAAACCTAGTTGCCTCGTGGTTTGAGCGTCTTTTCAGGCTTGTTGGCTGTTGAAGCACCCTCCAAGAGGAAAAAACGCTGAGAGAAGAAGGGAGCCACTTTTGAGATTTTAAGTATTTTTTCTCTGTTTATTTGCTAAGTTTTTCTGTATAGCTGCCTAGCTTGAGCATTTTCTGGCTTGTTAAACTTGATTTCTGTATTAGTAGCTGTATTTAGAGCACACCCAAAAGCTGTTTGCTGAGTTTCCTGTTTGCACTTAATTTTAAATCGTTTTTTTCTTAAAACTTGCATATTTTCTGTCCTTGACCTAGCACTCTTGTGTGGGGTCATTTACTGCACTGTTATAACTTGATATTACTTGTGAACCTCTGCTATCTCTGTAAAAAACAAAAACAAAAAAAATCTTGCTTTTTTCCCACTTTTCTGAGAGTTAAAAAAGTTCAGTTACAGGCTTGCTGTTCCTGAACTGTTTGAAAGTTTCTGTGAGGCCATTTTTGCTTGGGCTGAGGGAGGGTCTCTCTGTTCATCAGTGGCAGTGACTAACATTGAGCAGCTTCCCTGCCCCCCGTAGAGGTGGTTACTGACTTGAAACTGTAGTTTTATTTTCCCTTTTGGGTCTATTCCTGCTTCTTTCCAGCCCCTGCTATCAAGCACGCTTTAACGTGCTTTAGCGCGATTTAGCGTGGGGTTGCCAGTAGAGCAGCATCGGGCAGCGCCGGTTAAACAAGGTTAAACTCTTTCTGGCTCCAGAAAGTCTGTTCTTCAATTTTTCCCTTAGAACTGCTCTGTTAGGAACCTAAACAGTTTACACCTACACTAAAAAGTGCAGCACTTGTTCCAAATAGCTTTTTCTTCTCAAAAAGCTTAGCACTTGTCTTATAAGCATATCCCTTGTCTTATAAGCATTCTCTTTGCAGGTCAAGCACTCCTATATTATACAAATCTCTCACTAGCAAAACGCCCCAGGAGTGCCCACTTCCCTGCTAAGCCCACTACTTTTCTGTCTCATACCAACTCATAATTCTTTCTAGCATGTCGAAGGGTCAGATGCTGGCGTCCTCTCCTGCCCATTTGGTGAATCTGGGAATTCTGAGACAATGTTACAATTGCCTCATGTACACGGACAACCATCTCCTCCTCCCATGTAACACTAACACTTGTGAGAGATGCAGCTATTTAGCCAGACTGGAGGATGAGCTCTCTCAACTCAGGACTGGCAAGACCAGGCAGGAGGAGAAGGCAACTACACACACCACAATACCAGTCTCACATAACTCAACCACACCACTGAATCAAACACATAAACACACTAAGACATACTCGGAGGCTCTGAGTAAAAATTTACCTAAACAGCAGAGGCCTCCAAAGCAGACACCCAAGCAACTGCAAACTCAATACACCACACAAACAACACATAAACAACAAAATCAGTGTGCAAAGCAGTCACTGCCCTTAAGGCCAAATACAACACCAAACATACTTGTCATAGGTGACTCCATAGTCAGACACACTGACGCCCCGCTCACCAGACTGAGTAAGGAGAAGGTCACAGTAAGCTGCCTGTCGGGCGCTAGAATCCGCCACATAACACAAGCACTCAGGTCTCTCAACAGCAGGTACAAGTACGACTCAGTCATTGTCCACGCTGGTGTCAACGACCTGAGACGCACCTCCTTGGACTACATGAAAAGAGACATTGAGGAGCTCTCTGATTATGTAGCCCAGGCAGGTATGACCCTGACCTTGAGCAGTATCCTACCTTCACCTAGAATGATGCCACAATACAGTGATAAGATGATCAGCTTTAATAATTGGCTTAAATTCTGGTGTCATTCAAAGGGGATCCAATGTCTGTCTGCCTGGGATGACATGCTGGACAAGCCACGCTGCTCAAGGGACGGCTTGCACCTGTCACCCTAGGCTTCGGATATTGGCAAAGGCTCTTGCCACCCCATAGTGCCTTTTTAGGCAAGGCTCAAATTCTAAACCTACCACCCTAGAACACAAAAAGTAAAAACTAAGGGTAATGCTGCTCAATGCCAGAAGTCTCGATCTCAAGATGCACGCACTCGAGGCCCTTCTCAGTATGGAGAACGTCGATGTCTGTGCTGTGACAGAAACCTGGTTCAAGGCTCCTGAGAGCACCCCAGCACTAGCAGGTTTCACCTCATATCATGCGTTCGCCCCAAAATCCGGACAACACCAAGAAAGGAGGGGTGTCCATATTCATAAAGGACACCCACACCTCAAGGTTGGTGGCAACGCACGATGCATCGGAGACCATCCAGGTGCAATTAACCATAGGCAAGACTGCTCTGCAATTTGTAGCATGTTACAGGCCACCCTCTCAAACTCAGGAACCTCACATGGCCTTCCTGAAAACAATGGAGGGGATAAATGTATCTCCAAACACCATCATACTAGGTGACTTCAACTACCCTAATATAGACTGGGAACACTACTCAAGCCCAAACACTCTAGCCCAAAGGTTCCTGGAGTTCATAAACTCAAATGCCATGGAACAACTAGTCACCATCCCCACAAGAGGAGAAAACATACTTGATCTCATCATCACGAACATGGGATCACAATGTTCAACACCGGAAGTATACCCCTCACTGGTGAGATCAGATCATAAACTAATCTCGCTGGAGGTCCTCATCCCGCCCCCACCTGAAACAAAAAGACCACAGTGAAAACTTCTCAAAAGCCGACTTCACACTTCTAAAAACTAGTGTGGTCTCCTTTAAGGCCCCTGAGCCAGTGGTAAACATTACTCAAACCGCTGAATCACTTACAAATGCCTTCTACCAGCACCTACAGGACTGCATGGATCAGGCAATCCCAAACAAAACTAAGACTCTTTGTACCAAAGGCAAGCGTCCAGTCTGGTGGACCCCAGCCATAAACAAGCTCTACAACAAAAGGAGGAAGCTACTACAAGATAGAGCAAAATCCTTGAAAGGTAAGACACCTTTGATCATTATAAGTAAAAACTAAGAGCTCTCATAAAATCATCCAAGGCAAATTTTGAGAGAAAAATCGCCAAGGATTCAAAAGACAATCATAAGGCCTTCTTTAGCTATGTTAGAAACCTAGGAGGAAACTCCCAGATATGCTCAGAATTAGTTCAAAATGATGTGAAGATTACTGAACCTACACACATTGCCAACATACTGGCTGACAGGTTCAGTGCAAACTTCTCCCCCTCCCCAAAAGGAGAGATATCTATACCAGAGGATTGTAGCCCCCAAACATCTCCAATGCCCAGGTGAGAACTGCTCTCTCCAAAGCAAAAACACAGCATCCATGGGACCGGATGGTGTCCCCGGCTGTGTGCTCCATGAACTCAATGAGGAATTAAACCCGCAGTTAGGACAGCTGTTTAATCTTAGCCTCACCTCAGGATACGCACCCAAGGAGTGGCGCGGCGACTGTGGTCCCACTTCACAAGGGCGGTGCCTCCACCGACCCTGGAAATTACCATCCCATTAGCTTGACAAGCCTTATCTGCAAAGCCATGGAGAGGATCATAATGGAACTCATAAATAAAGACATAGGGAACTTGCAGACTTTGGATCCAACCCAGTTTGGTTTTGTCAAAGGCAGATCATGCCTTTTAAACTTAGTTGACTTTTTCGAGACAGTCACCAAGGCCATTGATGAGGGAAAGGCAGTCCATACAGCCTACCTTGACCTGGCAAAGGCCTTCGACACAATACCCCACTCAGGTATCATCAAAAAACTCATCAGCTTGAATGTAAACCCATACATCACAAGATGGGTTGCAAACTGGCTAAGTGACAGAACCCACAGGGTCAGAGTTGCTGGAGCCATGTCAGACTCAAAGCCTGTCACAAGTGGTGTCCCACAGGGCTCAGTCCTGGGTCCACTCTTGTTCGGCATCTACTTTTCTGAAGTACAAGCAAACACAGGAGGGTTATGGCTGACAAAGTTTGCAGATGACTGCAAACTGGGCGCCATAGTCGAAAACACATCTGACACAGATATCCTTCAGAAGGGCCTCACAGAAACGGATAACTGGTGCCAGAGCCATGGCCTAAAGTTAAATGCCAAGAAATGCATAGTCATACCTTTCGGGAAATCAAGGTTCCCCCTAGCTACCATATAGGTGGCAATCCACTGAGCACAGAAGAAGTCATCAGGGATCTGGGGACCCAGGTTGACAGTAGCCTTCGCTTGACACTCATGTTGCTAAAGTCGTTAGGAAAACCTTCTACATTGCCCACCTGATCATGAAGGGATTCACATCTAGATCAAGGGAGGTCATCGCCCCTGTACTCATCACTCATTAGACCTATGATTGAGTACAATGCCCCATTCGAATGTATCTGACCAGACACCTGCAGCAGCTGGAAAGGCCCCAAAAGTTCCTCACCAAAAGGATAAAGGCTCTCAAAAATATGTCTTATGCTGCCCGACTGAAAGAACTCCAGCTCTATTCAGTCTCATACCGCTTGCTCAGAGGTGACCTGTGCCTGACATATAAGGCCATGTCAAACCCTGATTTGATGAATATGCTTCACCTCAAAAAATCTAGATCCCTCAGAACCACAAGGGCGGGAGACTTGAACCTTGACACGGTTATTAATAGAACATGCTGGAGGGACAGATTCATCACCCAGAGACTCCGTATGCTGTGGAACAAAATCCCGGTACATGTGAGGCAGAGCACCTCGCTGGCCTTGTTCAAGAGTAATCTTGACCAATGGATGGGGGATCGCAGATATACCCCAGGGATTACTTCAGTGTCACTGCTTGACAGAGGCACAGCAAAATAATAGGCATAGTTTTATTCAAACTAAAGGGGCGGCGAAAGCCAAATAACTATGGGCTAGGCTTATAAATGCCCTTGGGCAGATAGCCTAGTATGAACCTATGAACATATGAACCTTATCTATCCATCCTCCTAACAGAGAGTCCAGGATCATGGATAGATATAGGAAACGCATGTTTAGTTCAGTGACTTTTACACTCCGATCCCTAAACTATTTGACCCATTTCACCAGGCTGCAAAGAGATCTCCTTAAGGAGTTGGGAGATGCTCTTCAGGGCACTGTAGCTGCAGCAGCTTCCGACAAAGTTAATGCCCAGCTTGCTACCCTAAATTCCATTGTGAACTCGTCCATGCGTCTCATATATGCCGCTGATGGGACGAGTAGGGCAGCGGGTACAGGAATTGCTCTAAGACATTTGGATGCGCTTGTGTTCCTTCGCTGAGCCCTTTAAGTCTTCATTTGTGAATACCCCTTTTGATGGCTGATCTCTCTTTGGGTCTAAAGTGAAGAAAATTTTGACCAGGTGTGAACAGGAGGGAAAGACTCTGTCTGCTGTTGGAGTCTGTTTTTCCACCCCTACTCAGCCTTACCCCAAAGGCCAAAGGGAGGAAAGATGTGGTTCCGAAAAGCCCAAGGAGCCTTTCAGGGCACACGTGGTGAACCCCCGTCTAGGGGCAGAGGAGGGGGTAATAATGGAAGACGCCGCCCTCGCTGCAGAGGGGGGTCCGCAGCACCAGGGTGACAGAAATCACTTCTCTGGTCAACCCTGTCAGCGCTCCTGAAAGGATGCCAGACTGTCCTGCTCTGGAGGCAGTCGGGGGTTGCTTATCTTTGTACCCAGATGCCTGGCAAGATACAACAAAGGACAGCTGGGTACAAAGTATTATTTCCAGAGGGTATTTCATACTGTTCTGCACTCCACCCACACCCGCAAGGAGAATCCCGGACGTTCCACCCAGAGGTCCACAAGTTGTTAGAAAAAGAGCGTCATCCAGCCAGTCCCAGCAGACCAAACAGGATCCGGAACTTACTCAAGATTCATTTTGGTTCCAAAGAAAACAGGGGACTGGAGACCCATTTTGGACTTCAGCAGACTCGACCAATTTGTGAAGAAAGAGAAGTTCCGGATGGTCACGCCACAGTCTATACTTCCCTTTTTAGGGAGAAACAAATGGATGTGCTTGATAGATCTCAAGGATGCGTACTACCACATAAAAATGGCCAGGCCATCCAGAGATCATCTGCATTTCTGGCTGGGAGCCAGTCATTATCAATTTCGAGCCCTGCCCTTTGGTCTCACTACAGCCCCCAGAGTGTTCACCAAATGCATGGCAGTGGTCACTGCTCACATGAGGCTTTTTAAGATTCCAGGTGATGTCCTTCAAGGATGCATCTGCAGTCATAACAAATGGGTTGTCCTGTCGTCAGGCAGCCCTTCGGTCGGCCGGATTCCAAAGTCTGGGTCTGGCTTCGGCTGATGTCGCACTTCACCCGACGTCATCTCTGCTGGTCTTCGGGTATAAAGGCATCAGCCGACGCCATTTTCCTCAGTCTTTCTTGCCGCGTGGCGCCCGAAGCAGAAGCTGTTCGCAAGTGCCGGTCGGTCAGATTCAGAGATTACTACTACCGAATACTACTTCGAAGACTTCTAAAAAGCTAAGTACCCCGTTGGGGACTCTTTCTTGCCTCAGCCGATGTCAGAAAAAGTAAATAACTGTTTAACTTGCGGGAAACAAATACCTCATAAAGATTTTCACTCTTACTGCCTACCTTGTTTAGGCCCAGACCACGACGTAGCAGCCTGTTTAGCCTGTGCTTCCTTCAACCGACGAACGCTTAGGCGTCGGTCGGAGTTTGCTGAACAGTTTTCCAGCTCAGATTTTGCGTACATTATGCCGTCGGATCCTCCGACTACCCAAATTGTTAAAAAACGCAAAGAAAAAGACCGACACTCGCGGTCCGCGGTTTCGGCCGAAAACACGGTTAAGAAAGCCGCGAGTGTCTCGGTTTCGGCAGAAACCGAGAAAACGGGTCAATCTTCAGCCGAATCCATGACTACTACTGAGGCTCCTGCTACCTTAGTTGAATCGGCCTCTGAAGTTTTGCCGACTACTGTGGTTCCTAGTGAATTATCAGACACCATCCCTTTGGATGTCTCTACCCCAGCACGTGGTGCTGCTAGGCCTCCTGCAGCCATTTCTATAAAGGCCTTTGCCAGGGCTAAAGCAGCCAAAACTGTTAAATCAGTGCCTGTTAAGACCCCCTCACATAGGCCCACTTCTAGTTCACAAATGCTTACTCTGGCAGAGGATTTAATCTCCTTAATTAGGGGATCCCAATCTCACCCAGACAGGGCCTCTCAGCCTCCAGAAAAGAGACCTAGAGCAGAGCCCCGAGCCAGTGTCCTCTGATGATTCTTGGATGACTCAGACATTACAGATCAGCCAGAGGCTCCTTTTTCTACTTATGAAGATTCCGATGCTGAAGAATCCATTCCATCTGCCTCTCCACCAGAGGAATTTTCCTTTGGGGAAACCTTACATGCCATGAGAGAACAATTCCAATGGCAGGGACAAGATTTCTCAGATTCAAGAAAAAGGCTTAGGACCTTTCTGCACTTACCACAACATAGGCCCTTAGCTATACCTCCAGTTCTGCCTGTTGTGGATGATGCATTTAATGATTTTTGCACTGCTCCTGATACTTTACCTCCAGCCCCTGCCAAACCAGATAGATTTTACAGGGTGCCAGACACTCATCACCACCTATACAAGGCCCCACTTGCAGATCCTGAGACTATATCCCAGGGGCCTAAGGCAGTAGCTTCGACCTCAGCAAATTACCCTCTCCCTTCTGAAAGGGAATCCAGGTCCTTAGTGAGATGGTCGGAAAAAGTTTACACCTCTGCTACTCTCTCAGCTAGAGCTTTAAACTGTCAGTTTCACATGATCCAATACCAAGAGTTTATGCTTGATCAGTTAACTAAGAAGCTGTCCTCTGATGACTCCTTAGATAAGAAATATGTTTTAGAAATGGTGAATAACATTCAGCAGGTTAGTAACCATTCTTTAAAATGTGGCTATGATGCACTGGAGGCTTCATTTAGATCAGCCATGACTGGCACAGTGATAAGAAGGCATGCATGGTTGAAGGAACAGGTTTTGCCGGATCATGTTAAAGCAAAGCTGTTAGATGCTCCTATGGATAAGGCCAGTCTATTTGGTACACCTGCTCAGCAAGTAATGAAGAAAATGGAAGAGAAGGCAAAATCTGTACAAACAGTTAAGGATTTCTTACAGGTTCAGCCCCCAAGGTTTAGCAGGAACTGGCCTGCCAAAAATTGGTCCTTTCCAGGCTCCTCAAAATCTCAAAGAGGCAGGAATAGACACTCTAGAGGCAGAAATCAATCCAGAGGAGGTGCCTATAGGGGACGCCAGTGGCAAGGCAATAACCAGAGAGGCACAGACACAACCACTGCCACTGCAACAGGACAATCACAGTGACTTGACTCTGACACCGCCTACCAGGGAGCAAATAGCAGCACCTTTAGGCGGAAAGTTAGCCTTATTTTCGAAAAATTGGCACTATATCACAAAAGACAAGTGGATTTTGCAAACCATAGACCAAGGCTACAGGTTCCACTTCCACACCTTACCAGTAAAAAGAGGAATGCCAAACCTACCTCCAAATCAAAAACAGAAGCTCTAAAGCAGATAGCTCAATTAACAAAGATGAGAGCTGTGGAAAGAGTACCAATAACACAACAGGGCAAAGGATTCTACTCCAGACTCTTCCTAGTACCAAGAAAAGAGAAAAGTTGGAGACCTATTCTCGACCTGTCCGCCTTAAACACATACATCATTGTACCAAAATTCAAAATGCTGACCCTACAGCAACTTCTTCCCATGCTGGGGAAGGAGTGTTGGCTGGTAACTCTAGATCTCAAGGAGGCATACCTGCACGTCCCCATACGACCAAATTGCAGAAGATACCTCAGATTTCTTGCAGGATCAGAGCATTATCAATTCTCAGCATTGCCCTTTGGCTTATCTACTGCGCCCAGAGTATTCACAAAATGCCTGGCATCAGTAATCGCTCATTGCAGGCTACAGGGAATCCAAATTTATCCATACCTGGTCGACTGCCTGTTACAAGCGGACAACAAAAGCAAGCTGACAACAGATTTACAAAGAGTCATTTGCTTACTACAAGCCCTGGGATACACAGTCAATTTAAAAAAGTCAAGACTGATACCATCCCAGACAAGAACTTTCTTGGGTGCGGAATTGGACACAGTAAAACAAATGGCATTTCTAACTGCAGAAAAACAAGCACAACTCCCTCTTTACTTCTTGGCATTAACAAAGCAGCACAAGCTAACAGCAAGAAAAGTACTGCAGGCCTTGGGCTTCATGGCATCCTGCATAATCCTGGTCCCCCATGCCAGACTGCATATGAGAAAACTACAGTGGTACCTAAAGAATTTATGGTCTCAACACAGGCACAGCTTAGAAACCGAAATCCCACTAATCCCATGCCTGAAACAAGAGTTCCTATGGTGGGCTCAAGCATGCCAGTCAAACCCAGGCTTGCCCTTCCACAACTTTCAAGCAAACCAAACCATCACAACGGACGCCTCAGACCTAGGCTGGGGGGCGCACATGTTGGACAAGTGCATACAAGGATTGTGGACTCCAGACCAGCTTTACCTGCACATAAACCAAAAAGAAATGCTGGCAGTAAAACTAGCAATCCAGAAATTCAAACCATTCCTCAAAGAAGGCCATTTAATGATAAGGACAGACAACACCACAGTCATGTGGTACATCAACAAACAGGGAGGCACTCATTCATACCCCCTATGCAGAATGACTCTGGACCTTTGGAATATGGCTCTGAGCTACAACATCCAGTTACAGGCAATATTTGTGCCGGGAAAAGAAAACACCCTAGCAGACATGTTAAGCAGAACCACCTCGGATGCTCACGAATGGATGCTACACCCGGACATCTTCAAGGCCATCACAAAGAAATGGGGAATGCCACAAATAGACCTATTCGCATCCCCACTCAGTCACCAGCTCAAAAAATTCTGCACAAGGACATGCCACCCACTAGCATGGAAGGTGGACTCTCTATCCTTCAGTTGGAAAGGCCTGACAGCATATGCATTTCCACCTCTTCCTTTGATGCACAAGGTACTACTGAAAATCAAAGAGGAACGTCCAAGGATAATTCTGATAGCTCCGAATTGGCCAAGGCAACACTGGTATCCTTTGCTGAGGAGCATGTCTCAGGGGAGAATGTGGCCAATACCCCTGATGCCTTTGATGTTAACTCAGAACAACTACAACATCATGCACCCAAACCTAAAAACCTTGCAACTGACTGCCTGGAACATCACATAACAGCAACTAACCCAGACTTATCCCAAAGGGTTAAAGACATTATCCTTGAAGCCCGCAGACCTTCAACAAGAAGGAACTATGCAGGAAAATGGAAAAGGTTTGTCATTTGGAGTACTGAAGGAGGAAAAGATGTGTCGAACATAGATATTGCTAACATCCTGGAGTACTTGGCAGAGCTTCTACATACAGGCCTGTCCTATTCCTCCATCAAGATACATGCATCAGCTATTTCCGCAGAATACAGCTTCGATCCACCTGTCTTTTCGCATCCTCTACTCAGGCAATTCCTCAGAGGGATCAAGAATGTAAAACCTCCTAGGAAGCCACCATTACCAGCATGGGACTTGAACTTTGTGCTAGAAAAATTGACACTCCCTCCATTTGAACCAGCAGCAACAGCAGATCTTCAACACCTATCATGGAAAACTGCTTTCCTACTGGCAATTACTTCAGCAAGGAGGGTTTCGAACTACAGGCCTTAATGGCAGTACAACCCTTCCTAATCTTCCATCAAGATAGAGTGTCCATGAGAACTAATCCTACATTTATGCCTAAGGTGGTATCCAGAGTGTCTTTAAACCAGGCAATCCACCTACCTACCTTCTTTCCCAATCCACAGAACAGGGGAAAGGCTGCTGCATACCTTGGATGTACATAGACAGTTACGCTACTACCTGGACAGAACCAAAAGTAACAGAAAAACTGACCAGCTTTTAGTAGCCTATGCAACAGGAAGAGAAGGAAAAGCAATTTCCAAACAGACAATCTCCAAATGGATAGGAAATTGCATAAGATTCTGTTACTCCTACCATGGAAAACCAGTTCCACAGAACATAAGACCTCATTCTACAAGGGCTACAGCCACTACCACAGCTTTCTTACGAGGAGTGGCAACCAAGGACATTATTGAGGCGGCTACTTGGACCTCCGTGCTTACATTTGCCAAGCATTATAATTTACCTCTATACTCTAGATCCCGAGCAGGGTTTGCCACTGCTGTATTGCAAGGGATCCTAACTACACCATATATCTTCTTCCTCCTCCCCTAGTTTGGCTATGGTATTCTACCCATTTGTTATGACTGCAGATGCATCCTTGAAGGACATAGTACAGTTTTGTACCTACCATAAATGTAGATGTCCGAACAGGATAGCATCTGCAGTCAGGATTACCCACCCTCCTTCCCCTCTGTGGTACTCCTAGGGTATTTACCCTCCTAATAGCTAGCTGGGGGGGGGGGAGTCTCTTATGGTGTATTTGTTTGTATATATGCACATACATGCTTATTTTTGTGGTTGCCTTCTACTATTTTGGAAACATTGGCATTTATCCAAAATTTAGCTTTCCTGGAGGGCAACTGTCATCTGGGGCAAGAAACACTGAGGAAAATGGCGTCGGCTGATGCCTTTATACCCGAAGACCAGCAGAGATGACGTCGGGTGAAGTGCGACATCAGCCGAAGCCGGACCCAGACTTTGGAATCCGGCCGACCGAAGGGCTGCCTGACGACAGGACAACCCATTTGTTATGACTGCAGATGCTATCCTGTTCGGACATCTACATTTATGGTAGGTACAAAACTGTACTTTTCCGTACTTAGACAATTTGCTCCTTACCTCCACCACCAGGCATCAACTGATTCAGGCAAGGGAATATACTCTGACACTCTGCAATCACTTAAGAATTACAGCAACTCAGAAAAGTCTGCTTTGTCGCCATCGCAGCATATCGTCTTTGTAGGGGCAGAGATGGACACTTCAACCACCACTCTACGAGTACCAGTCGAGAGGGTCTTTCTTCTTCACCAGCATGTCAGCTCATTGGTATCGAAAGGCAGAGCACCAGCCACAGAAGTTTGTAAAGTATTGGGTGTGATGGATGCAGCGATCGTGACCATACCATTAGCAAGGATGCATATGCAGATACTTCAATGGCTGCTGTTCACTCAGTGGTCTTATCAGGAACTTCCAATGAATCACATGATTTTAGTTACGAACTCTTGCAAGAGAGATCTCCAGTGGTGGTCGACATCTGTTCATGTAACCATAGGACGCCCCTTTGTACTACTCCCTCCAGTAGCCACTATGACCACGGACGCCTCCCTGATGGTGGGGCATTTTCAGAGAGAGACTGCCCAAGGCACATGGACGGATCAAGAGTCGCATCTGCATATCAGTGTTCTGAAGATGAGAGCAGTACTTCTGGTGTTGCAGTACCTCCAGGACTCTCTTCCTCTAGGGACGATTGCAATTCAGACAGACAATATGTCAGTAGTCTGGTATTTGAACAAGCAAGGCGGAACCAAGTCTTACCCCCTTTGCCGATAAGCCCTCAGAGTATGGCAGTGGGCTGTCTCCTCCCAGCGCGCTCTATTGGCAACGCACATCCCGGGGAGATCCAACATGATAGCAGACAAACTGAGCAGGGTAATCTTGTTGCTACACGAGTGGTCCCTCAAGCAAGAGATTGCGGACAGGATTTTCCGTAAATGGGGCCAGCCTTGCTGCAATCTTTTTGCCAGTCACAGCAACACGAAATGCAGAAGCTACTTTGCCCTTATTCCCCCTCCGGGAGAACCCCCGAGAGATGCACTCATACACAATTGGCCCCTGGGTCTCCCCTATGGATTCCCTCCAATCCCTCTAATGCACAGACTTCCACAGAAAGCAATGTTGCTGGGAAGGACTATCATTCTCATAGCCCCTCACTGGCCTCGGCAGATTTGGTTTCCATTTCTTCATCATCATCTCTTGGAGGATCCATGGATTCTGGACCCAGTTCCGGATCTTCTGACACATCCGTTGCGGGACCTCCATCCTTCCTTGCAGTCACTGAAGCTAACACCTTGGCTGCTCCAGATCCCCTCATAGCCAGGCTTCATAACCTTTCCAATGAGACGAGGCAGATCCTCCCGTCTTCCCATAAGCCGTACACCAGAAGATTATATCTTAGTAAGTTGAAGAGATTTTCCACATGGGCCTCTAAGCAGAACATTGATCTTTATCAAGCCCCCTTGATGTCCATTTTAGAATTCTTGACTATGATCTTTAATAAAGGAGCTGCAGCCGCAACAGTTCGGGTCCATTTGTCTGCTATATCTAACTTTCATCTGGGAGTTGATGGGCTAAACATAATGTCCCACAAGTTGTCCAAAGGCCTTTCTCAAAGGAACCTTTCACATGAGGCCTACAGTGAAAACTCCTTATTCTCCTTGGAATCTATTTTTTATGCTGTCTCGTATAATTCTCCCCCCATTTGAACCAGCATCATCTTGTGATTTCAAATGTTTATCATGGAAAACCATATTTCTGGTGGCTATTACTTCTGCCCGTAGAGTGTCAGAACTTCAAGCCTTATCTGTCAGCCCTCCTTATTTGATTTCCATGCTGATAGAGCATCTCTTAGGACAAACCCCTCCTTTTTGCTCAAAGTTTGTTCAGAATCTAATGTCAACCAAGTCATTGAGTTGCCAGTCTTCTTCCCTAACCATTCCAATAAATTAGAGTACATGCTACACAAACTTGACGTTCACAGACAGCTCAGATATTTGGACAGAACAAAAGATGTTAGAAATTCAGACCAACCCTTTGTGTCTTTTTCTGAAGCCAGAAAAGGTAGACCAGTGGCTAAAACAACGCTTTCTAAATGGCTATCTGATTGTGTATCACTTTTGTTTATTCAGCTGATGATATGCCCTTTACTACGCAAGATTAAAGCTCACTCTACCAGAGCAGTTTCTACATCTTCTGCATTCCAAGCCAAATTGCCCTTTGATAACATTTGTGCTGCAGCCACTTGATCTAAATCTCATACCTTTATCACTTATTACAAAGTTGGTAAGGCCTCCAGGGACAGGGCTTCCTTTGGGTCTACGATCCTGAAGAATGTACTCCCGTGAGCCACCCAAGATTGAGGGTGCTAGGGTCGCTACCCATCAGTAAAGAATGAAGGGTGAGATTGAACAACTTCACATTAAGAAGTTATGTACTCACCATAACAATCCATGTGAGTTGTTCCATCTCACCTTCATTGTTACGTCCCTCCCTCCATCCCCCACCTGGCTGATAGTTGACCTAGAGGCTGGTTTCATCCTGGTTGCTCAATTCTTCTTCCTCTCTATGGGAGGGTAGTTCACTTAAATGGATATAGTACACGCAGCAAACAAGATCCGAGGTAATTCCAGCAGTGCATCAAGGGATAAAGGGCTTGGTCTCGAGCTACTGGTAAACCTTGAGCTTTGCAAATGGCCATATCGGAGCTGATGGATCGGCTCCAAACACATCAGTAAAGAATGAAGGCGAGATGGAACAACTCATATGGAACGTTATGTTGAGTTCATAGGTTCATACTAGGCTATCTGCCCAAGGGCATTTATAAGCCTAGCCCAGAGTTTTGTGGCTTTCCCACCCCTTTAGCTTGCCCATTATTTTGCTGTGCCTCTGTCAAACAGTGACACTGAGGTAATCCCTGGGGTATATCTGCGATCTCCCATCCATTGGTCAAGATTTCTCTTGAACAAAGCCAGCGAGGTGCTCTGCCTCACATGTACCGGGATTTTGTTCCACAGCATAGGGAGTCTCTGGGTGATGAATCTGTCCCTCCAGCACGTCCTATTAATAACCGTGTCTAGGTTTAAGTCTCCCGCCCTTGTAGTTCTGAGGGATCTAGATTTTTTTGAGGTGAAGCATGTTCATCAATTCGGGGTTGGACATGGCCTTGTATGTCAGGCACAGGTCACCTCTGAGCAGACGGTAAGCGACTGAATAGAGCTGGAGTTCCTTCAGTCGGACAGCATAAGACATGTTTTAGAGACCTTTTATCCTTTTGGTGAGGAACTTTTGGGGCCTTTCCAGTTGCTGCAGGTGTCGGATCAGATACATTCCGAATGGGGCATTGTACTCCATCATTGGTCTGATGAGTGATGAGTACAGGGGGACGATGACTTCCCTTGATCTAGATGTGAATCCCTTGATGATCAGGTGGGCAATGTAGAAGGTCTTCCTAACTACTTTGGCAACGTGAGTGTCAAACGAAAGGTTACTGTCAACCTGGGTCCCCAGATCCCTGATAACCTCTTCTGTGCTTAGTGGATTGCCACCTATATGGTAGCTGGGGGTAACCTTGTTTTTCCAGAAGGGTATGACTATGCATTTTTTGGCATTTAACTTTAGGCCATGGCTCTGGCACCAGTTATCCGTTTCTATAAGACCCTTCTGAAGGATATCTGTGTCAGATGTGTTCTCAACTATGGTGCCCAGTTTGCAGTCATCTGCAAACTTTGTCAGCCATAACCCTCCTGTGTTTGCTTGTACTTCTGAAAAGTAGATGCCGAACAAGAGTGGGCCCAGGACTGAGCCCTGTGGGACACCACTTGTGACAGGCTTTGAGTCTGACATGGTGCCAGCAACTCTGACCCTGTGGGTTCTGTCACTTAGCCAGTTTGCAACCCATCTTGTGACGTATGGGTTTACATTTAAGCTGATGAGTTTTTCAATGATACCTGAGTGGGGTATTGTGTCGAAAGCCTTTGCCAGGTCGAGGTAGGCTGTGTGGACTGCCTTTCCCTCATCAATGGCCTTGGTGACTGTTTCGAAAAAGTCAGCCAAGTTTAAAAGGCATGATCTGCCTTTCACAAAGCCAAACTGGGTTGGATCCAAAGTCTGCAAGTCCCCTATGTCTTTATTTATGAGTTCCATTATGATCCTCTCCATAGCTTTGCAGATCAGGCTTGTCAAGCTGATGGGGACGGTAATTTCCAGGGTCGGTAGAGGCACCGCCTTTGTGAAGTGGGACCACAGTTGCCGTACGCCACTCCTTGCAGTGCGTATCCTGAGGTGAGGCTAAGATTAAACAGCTGCCCTAACTGCGGGTTTAATTCCTCATTGAGTTCATGGAGCACACAACCGGGGACACCATCTGGTCCCATGGATGCTGTGTTTTTTGCCTTGGAGAGAGCAGTCCTCACCTGAGCATTAGAGATGTTTGGGGGGCTACAATCCTCTGGTATAGATATCTCTCCTTTTGGGGGGGAGGGGGGGGAGTTTGCACTGAACCTGTCAGCCAGTATGTTGGCAATATCTGTAGGTTCAGTAACTTTTACATCATTTTGAACTAATTCTGAACATATCTGGGAGTTTCCTCCCAGGTTTCTAACATAGCTAAAGAAGGCCTTATGATTGTCTTTTGAGTCCTTAGCGACTTTTCTCTCAGAATTTGCCTTGGATGATTTTATGAGAGATCTTAGTTTTTTACTTATAATGATCAAAGGTGTCGTCTCTTTTAAGGATTTTGCTCTATCTTGTAGTAGCTTCCTCCTTTTGTTGTAGAGCTTGTTTATGGCTGGGGTCCACCAGACTGGACGCTTGCCTTTGGTACAAAGAGTCTTTGTTTTGTTTGGGATTGCCTGATCCATGCAGTCCTGTAGGTGCTGGTAGAAGGCATTTGTAAGTGATTCAGCGGCTTGAGTAATGATTTCCGCAGGGTTGAGTTCATAACTTCTTCTTATATTTATACAGTGTTTAAGTAATTGGAGGCAGGCTTATTCTAGGGTAGGTTGCATCTGGTTGGAGGGGCTTAGGGGGCAGTGGCTAGTGACCTCCATATCAGAGTGGATCCGACCCAGTCATTCTTTTCCTTGTGCTGTAAGTAGAATCAGCTTGTCTGGAGTAATCAGAATTAAGCAAAATAGGAAAACAAAAACAGGGATCCAACCCAAAAGATCATTTATCAAGAATGTCTTTAGTCTGGGATAAACCAAAATAAGAAAACAAAAACAGTGAATTAACCCAAAAGATAATTTAAAAAAGAATGTCTTTACTCCAGGATGAAACCCCGTGTTAGAGGTTAATGTGTACCATTCTTCACTGCTTTTGCTAATTGCTTCATCAGATCCACCCAAAGGTAAGGTGGAAGATATGACCATTGGTCCATGAGCAGTGTGTGGGAGGCAGCCGGCCTTTTGAACACATCTTTCCAGATGTTCTTCGTGTTTCACTGTTGCAGTCATCACACTTGGGTTATCTGCCTGCAGGTAGCCCTCAGTCGGCCCGAATACCAGAGACTTCGTATTTTTGCGTTGGTTGCTGTCACTTCAGGACTGACGTCAGCTCGGCAAGGGTATAAAAACAGGCAGCCGATGCCATTACACCAGTCTTTCTTGCCGAGGAGCCCGAAGCAGAAGCAGTTTGCACGATTGCCGGTCGGCTGCTACGTGAGTTTTCATTTCCGAATTGAATCATCCTGAAGTCTTCTAAAGCAAAGTACCCCATTGGAGATCCTTTTTTCTTGCTCTAACCGATGTCAGAAAAAGTTAACGATTGTCTTGCCTGTGGAAAGCAAATACCACACTGAGATTTCCATTCTTACCGCGTCACCTGTTTAGGCCCAGACCACAATGTACCTTGCTGTTGGTTTTGTGCTTTGTTCAACGCCCGAACTATTCGTCGTCGGGCCCTCATTGTCACTAAATACTTTCGTTCTCGATCTCCGTATTCCGAAATGGCTTCGGTAAGCCATCCGACTACCGATCTTCCGAAAAAACATAATGATAAAGACAGAGCCAGACCGCACGGGTCCAAAACTGCTGACGACACTTCCGTTAAGCTAATCGCCAGTTCACCAGTACTCAGTGAGGTGCTTTTACAGCCCCTGATGCCAGCTTCGATGGATTCGCAGGCCGCTACTGAGACCTGTTCTGAGTCCGGAGTGTTGCGAGATTCTTCTTTGACTTTGGAACCTGTGGATGTCTCTGCCTTGGATGGGTCTGGAGCCACTGTGCAGACACCGGCTTCTGAGGAAGTTCTTCACACTACCGATATTCGACATAAACCGACAACTTCTTTCGCGTCTTCAGTTCTGTTTAAAACTACCGAGTTTCTATGGCCAAGGATACAAGCTACGCCTAAAAAAACAGATGACCCAATCTCAAGCACCTGCTTCCTTGCCACAACATCAAATGCTTAAAATGGCAGAATACCTGATTATGCTGATTAGGAGAAGCCAGTCTTCTCCTGCTAAGAGAAGGAGACCTACCCCAGCCGCTTTAACAGACCAGGAGTCCGACTCTGTGGATTCTGAATTTGAAGGCATGCCTTTATCTGCTTATGAGGTTTTAAATGCAGAGGAATCCATTCCCACTGCTTTCCCCTCCAGAGGATTTTTCTTTTGGTGAAACCCTACATACTTTAAGAGAGCATTTCCACTGGGAATGCCAAGACTATCCTCAGTCCAAAAAGAGACTCTTAACAGTTTCTAGATTTGCCACAACATAGACCTTTAGCAATACCTCCAGTTCTGGATGTTGTGGGTGGTGATTTTATGGACTCCAGTCTAACTTCTGGTAATTTACCCCCTGCTCTAAGGAAACCAGACAGGTACTACAGAGTTACTGACTCTCACAAATTCCTTTTAAAAAAATCCTACTGCTGACCCAGAGGTAATTTCCCAGGGGTCTAAAGGTATAAAAGCAACTACAGCCAAGAATCCCACCCCGTTGGACAGGGATTCCCGACCTTTAGACAAATGGGGTAAAAAAGTATACACCACTGCAACTCTCGCCATTAGGGCATTGAATTGCCAGTTTCACATGCTGAAATGCCAGCAACATATTATGGAACTTATTAAGCAAAAATTAGCTACCTTTACAGACTGTGCAGAAAATAAGGAATTACAAGAGCTTATGCATTCTGCAAGTCAAGTCAGCAAGCATACTTTGCAATGTGGCTTTGACGCCCTTGAAGCATCTTGCAGGGCAGCAGTCACTAGTTCTTTA
The DNA here is from genome assembly GCF_019279795.1 of Protopterus annectens. Classification (NCBI taxonomy): domain Eukaryota; kingdom Metazoa; phylum Chordata; order Ceratodontiformes; family Protopteridae; genus Protopterus; species Protopterus annectens. The sequence continues at coordinate 849,699,423 of NC_056750.1, forward strand.
CTGAGACGACATGCTTGGCTTAAGGAGCAGACTTTGCCAGACCATGTCAAATCAAAATTACTAGACGCACCTCTGAACAAGGACAATCTGTTTGGTACCAAAGCAGAAGAGGTTCTAAAAAAGATGGAAGGAAAGGCTAAATCTATGCAGACAAAGATTTCTTGCAAGTACAGCCTCCCAGATTCAGTAGGCATTGCCCCTTGAAACATTGGTCCTTTCCAGCCCCCTCAAGGCCATCTCAAACTAGACCCAGGGGAACCAGACCCCCCCCCCCCAGACTACAGTCTCAGGGTATGCAGAGATCTAAACAATGGAGTGCCTCCACTTCAAAAACAGGGGGTGCTAAGCCCCTCCCCCTTACGGAAGGAATTCACAATGACTTCTCTAGTCCGCCCAACTGCTTGTGTCCCTAGGATGGAAATTGCCCATCATGCATAAAACTGGACTTCCATCACCAAAGACGGATGTGTCCTCAACATTGTATCCCAGGGGTACAGATTTTGCTTCCACTCACTGCCAACCCCAAAAGGGTTCCCAGACCTTCCTCCAAACCAGTGGGCAGTGGCACAAAACCAAGTTCAGTCCCTGCTCTCCATAAGGGCAATTCAGTCTGTTCCTGCAGAACAGATAGGTCAAGGGTTCTATTCCAGACTTTTCCTGGCACCCAGAAAAGAGGGCACTTGGCGCCCAATCCTAGATCTTTCCATTCTAAACACCTTCCTGGTGGTACCAAAATTCAAAATGCTATGCTGTCCAAAGATGCCCAGGTTAGCCACCCTAGATCTAAAATAAACCTGTCTGTACATCCCTATCAGGGAGTCATGCAGGAAATACCCACGTTTCAGGGCAGGATTTATGCATTATCAAATGTTTTTCATGTTTCACCGTTGCAGTCATTACATTTGGGTTATCTGCTTCCAGTAGCCCTCAGTTGGCCTGATTAACAAAGTCTTGGGTCCTGCGTCAGTTGCTGTCCTTTCTTCCATGATGTCAGGTCGTCCGGGGTATAAAACATGCAGCCGACACCATTACATCAGTCTTTCTTGCTGTATGGTGCCCTAAGCAGAAGCAGTTCGCAAGTGCCGGTCGGCCGACTCCTGAAATTTTCATTTTCGAGTTTCAGAACTGAAGTCTTCAACTAAAGCCAAGTACCTAGTTGGGGAAACTTTTTCTTGCTCCTTACCAATGTCAGTAAAAGTTAATAATCGCATTACTTGTGGAAAGCAAATACCTCGCAAAGATTTTCATTTGTACTGTATTCCTTGCCTAGGCCCTGACCACAACGTGCCTTGCTGTCAGTTTCGTGCTTTATTTAAACAGCGCACTATCTGTCGTCTGTATATTTTTGCTTCTAAATATTTCGGTTCTCAGTTTAATTATCCAGAAATATCATCGGTTGGCCTTCCAACTACCGGGATTCTGAAAAACTGCAAGGATAAAGACAGGCTGCCAAGGTCCAAAGCTGCCAACGATGCTTCTCCTAAGCCAGTCACCAGTTTTCCGGTACTCAGTGAGGCACTTTCGCAGCCCCTGATACCCACTACTTCAGATTTGCAGGTCTCTACTGAGACCCATTCGGAGTCTGGTATGCCGAGAGATGCTTCAGCTATGGAACCCATGGATGTCTCTACCTTGGATGGGTCCGGAGCCGCTGTGCAGGCACCGGCTTCTGAGGGTGTATTCAGGCCTACGGACTTGCATATTAAACCGACGCCTCCTTCTTCATTTAGGCCTAAATCTCGAACCATGCCTAAAAAAGCGATGCCCAAGCCGCATGCTCAGGCCTCTATGCCTAAAAAACAAATAAGAATGGCTGAAGATCTTATGACTCTAATCAGAGGAAGCCAATCTCCCCCTTGTAAGAGCCCTAGGACTGAAGTTATTTATGAATCTTCTGAACAGGATTCTGATTTTTCTGATTCTTCTGATGATCTGGATTTGCCCTTATCTACTTATGAGGATTCTGATGCAGAGGAGACTATTCCCTCTGCTTTCCCTCCAGAGGATTTTTCTTTTGGTGAAACCTTACATACTCTATGGGAGTATTTCCACTGGGAAAGCCAAGATTTTTCTGATTCAAAAAATAGGCTTAGGGATTTCTTACTCCTGCCTCAGCATAGGCCTTTTAGCTATACCTCCTGTACTAGACATTGTTGATGATGCTTTCTCAGAATCTAGTTTGGCCCCTGATTCTTTGCCTCCTGCTCCCACAAAACATAACTGATATTACAGGGTTCCTGATTCTCACAAGTTCCTTTTTAAAAATCCTATTGCGGATCCAGAGACTATTTCACAGGGACCCAAAGGCATTAAGGCTTCTACTGCTAAAAATCCTACCCCTTCAGGTAGAGACTCCAGGGCACTGGATAGATGGGGTAAGAAAGTTTACACTTCTGCAACCTTGGCCATTAGGGCTTTAAACTGTCAGTTTTATATGTCAAAGTATCACCATGTTGTTGGATTGCTTAAACAGAAAATTATGTTAATTCCTGAATGCGCTAAAAATAAAGAATTACAGGATTTAATGAATTCTGCTGAACAGGTTGGAAAACATACTTTGCAATGTTGATTTGATTCATTAGAGGCCTCTTGCAGGACTGCTGTTACTGGATCTGTGCTCAGAAGGCATGCTTGGCTTAAGGAGCAATTTTTGCCTGATCATGTTAAAGCTAAATTGTTGAATGCTCCCTTAAATCAGGACCGCCTTTTTGACAACGAGGCTGAGGAAGTTCTTAAAAAGATGGAAGATAAAGCTAAATCTATGCAGACTGTTAAAGATTTCTTACAAGTTCAGCCTCCTAGATTAAAGTAGGCTCTGGCCCTCTAAAAATTGGTCCTTTCCAGCCCCCTCCATGTCTTCTCAAGCCAAACCCAGACAGCAGAAACCCCAGGATGTTCTTCATTCCACATTGCTGCAGTCCTAACACTTGGGTAGTCCGCTGTCCCAGTCGGCCCGAATACCAAAGTATATGGCTGACGTCGGTCAAGGCGCATTAATCTGACGTCAGGACGTCAGGGTACAAATGCGCATGACCGACGTCATATCCTCAGTCTTTTTTGCCGCATGGTCCGATGCAGAAGCAGTTTTGCGAGTGCAGGTTGGCGTTCTGAAATTTTCTGAAGTCGGAGTTTCAGACCGAATCAAAGTTGGCTAAGTACCCCATTGGGGAATATTTTGTTTTTTTCTTGCCTCAGTATTTAACCGGATGTCAGAAAAAGTGAATAACTATTTCTTGTGGGAAACAGATACCTCATAGGGATTACCATACCTTGTGTATACCTTGTTTAGGGCCTGAGCACGACGTTGTTGGATGTCGCTCTTGTGCTAGATTTAACAAACGCACTATAAAGAGAAGATTAGACTGTGCCAGGTTAGTTTTTGGGAAGCGTTGTAATTATAAAATGCCGTCGGATACTCCAACGCCCGCTTCGTCCAAAAAGCGCAAGGACAAAGCAGCAAAGCCTAGGTTGGAAGAACCGTCAGTCCCGGACGTCGGTTCTTTAGAAGGCTCAGTGGAGCCGGTGGATGTTCTTCGTTCCACATTGCTGCAGTCCTTACTATTGGGTAGTCCGCTGTCCAGTCGGCCCGAATACCAGAGTATATGGCTGACGTCGGTCAGGGCGCATTAGACTGACGTCAGTACGTCAGGGTACTAATGCGCATGACCGACGTCATATCCTCAGTCTTTTTTGCCGCATGGTCCGATGCAGAAGCAGTTTTGCGAGTGCAGGTTGGCGTTCTGAAATATTTCCGAAACCGGAGTTTCAGACCGAATCAGAGTTGGCTAAGTACCCCGTTGGGGAACATTTTGGTTTTTTCTTGCCTCAGTATTTAACCGGATGTCAGAAAAAGTGAATAACTGTATTTCTTGTGGGAAACAGATACCTCATAGGGATTACCATACCTTGTGTATACCTTGTTTAGGGCCTGAGCACGACGTTGTTGGATGCCGCTCTTGTGCTAGGTTTAACAAACGCACTATTAAGAGGAGGTTAGACTGTGCCAGGTTAGTGTTTGGGAAGCGTTGCAATTATAAAATGCCGTCGGATGCTCTGACGCCCGCTTCGTCCAAGAAGCGCAAGGACAAAACAGCGAAGCCTAGGGTTGATGAACCGGCAGTCCCGGACGTCGGTTCTTTAGAAGGCTCAGTGGAGCCAGAGGTATTGCCAGGAGTTTCTTTGGAGTCTCAGGCAGAGACTTTACTGTTACAGGATGTGCCTTCTCAGGAGGTAGGCCAGGCTGAGGGGGCTTCTCAGGTAACTGTTCTTCCCTCTCTTCCCAAGGTAGTTAGAGCCTCTCCTTCTGTTGCCAAAACTTCTTTGAGAGGTAGGCCAAGTTTAGCTTCAGTGGTGGCTTCTCCTAGCACTTCAGGTTCTGTGCCTAAGAAACATATGCTTAAAATGGCAGAAGATTTGATTACTATGATTAGAGGTTCTATGCCCCTCCTGATAAGAGGCCTAGGGTGGAACCTGAGTTTGAGTGTTTGGAACAGTATTCAGAGGCTTCAGAGTCTTCTGGAAGATTTGCAGGAGTTTCCACCTTATTCTGATTCTGATGTGGATGATTCCACTCCTACAGCTTCTCCTCCTGAGGATTTCTCATTTTCAGAGACTCTGCATTCCATGAGAGAACACTTTAAATGGGAAGGCCAAGATTACTCTGATTCCAGGAAAAGGCTTAGGGAATTCTTATTTTACCCCAACATAGGCCCTTAGCTATACCTCCTGTGTTGAATGTGGTGGAAGATGTTTTTGCAGAGGCTTCCCTGAACCCTGACTCTTTGCCTCCTGCTCCTGTTAAACCTGATAGGTACTATAGGGTGCCCAAGCTCATAAGTATTTGTTTAAGAGTCCTAGGGCGGATCCAGAAACTGTTTCTCAGGGGCCTAAAGGTGTTAAGGCCTCTGTGGTTAAAAATCCTGTTCCCACTGATAAAGAGGCAAGGGCTTTGGATAGGTGGGGAAAGAAAGTGTATACTTCTTCCACTCTAGCCATGAGGCGTTGAATTGTCAGTTTCACATGCTAAAATATCAAAATTATCTCCTTTCACAATTGAAATCTAAGGTGGATGCTTTAGCGGAAGGTATTGAGTGTAAAGAGTTGCTGGATTTAGTTCATGTGTCTGAACAAGTAGGTAAGCATTCTTTGCAATGTGGTTTTGATGCTGTACAGGCCTCTTCGAGGGTGGCTGCTACTAGTTCTGTTCTTCGCAGGCATGCCTGGTTGAGGGATCAGAATTTAGCTGAGCATGTTAAGACAAGGATTTTGGATGCTCCTTTACAGTCTGATGTGTTGTTTGGTTCGCCTGTGGAAGCAGTTTTAAAGAAAATGGAGGACAAAGCTAAGTCTATGCAAACTGTTAAAGATTTTTTGCAGGTGCAGCCACCGAAGTTTAGTAGAAATTGGCCTGCTAAGGGGTGGACATATCCTGCTTATGACTCCCACTCTAGGGGTAGGTCTAGACGTGGTAGGGGCAGAGCTCAAGGTTCTTTAGGCCTAGAACAGGAGTTCACCTGCTCAGACTTCTGGTGAGGGCAGGGGTCAGTCCTTTCAGAACAGACCCAATGACCTGCCTTTTCAGCTGCCAGAAGATTCTCGCCTGGCAGCTCCTTTGGGAGGAAGACTGTCTCTTTTCAAAGAAAATTGGGATTTAATTACTCAAGACAGATGGGTGTTGGATATCATTCACCACGGTTACAGGTTTTATTTCCATACATTGCCCCTTTCAAAGGCATGCCAGACGTTCCTCCTCCACAAAGAAAAGAGGCTCACAAGCAAATTTCTCAGTTACTCCAGATGGGGCCATTCAGCCAGTCCCTGTATCAGAAAGGGGCCTAGGATTTTATTCTCGCCTGTTCCTAGTACCAAAGAAGGGGAACACGTGGAGACCAATTTTGGATTTATCTCTCCTCAACACTTATCTGGACATTCCAAAGTTCAAGATGTTGACGTTACAACAGCTTTTACCTCTGCTGGGCAAAGATCACTGGATGGTAACTTTAGATCTCAAGGAGGCTTATCTTCATGTGCCTATAAGGCTAAGTTGCAGGAAGTATCTGCGGTTTCTAGCTGGAAATTCTCATTATCAGTTCTCTGCATTGCCCTTTGGCTTATCTACTGCGCCCAGAGTATTCACAAAGGTTCTGGCTCCAGTGATAGCTTACTTCAGGCTACAAGGAATTCAAATCTATCCTTACTTGGACGACTGCCTGATTCTGGCTCAAGAAAAGGAAGACCTTCTACAGCATCTGGAATATGTTATAGCAGTGCTAAGATGCCTAGGGTATTCTGTGAACGAAATAAAGTCCAGTCTAGTACCCTCTCAAGACATGTGCTTTCTGGGTGTGAGACTGAATACAGCAGCCCAGATGGCCTTTTTAACCCCGGACAAACAAAAGAGTCTATCACATTACTTCCATCAACTATCTCATCAGTCCGTGCTGACTGCAAGGACAGTCCTTCAAGCATTAGGGTTCATGGCATCTTGTATTCTGGTGCTTCCCAATGCCAAACTGCATATGAGGAAGCTACAATGGTATCTCAAAATGTATGGACACAGCACTGCCAGGATTTGGACACTGTCATTCAAATAATACCTTGCCTTCAAAAGAATTTTTGTGGTGGGCTCAGGAATGTCACCTAAACAAGGGACTCTCTGTGACCCGCCAGAGGCGAGTCAGATTTTAACGACAGATGCCTCGGACATTGCTTGGGAGCTCATCTAAATGGAAAGTGGATACAAGACAAGTGGCCTGCCAGACTACAGCATCTACATATCAACATGAAGGAGATGTTAGCAGTCCAGTTTGCATTAATGGCTTTCAAGGAGTTACTTCTTCCAGGGCAGGTGTTGATTCTAACAGACAACACAACTGTCATGTGGTACATCAACAAACAAGGGGGAACACATTCTTACCCATTGTGCAGGCAAGCAATGATTTTATGGGAGACTGCGCTCAGCTTGCAACTAACTCTTCAGGCAAGGTTTCTGCCGGGAGCACAGAACTCCTTAGCAGATGGGTTAAGCAGACAAATCATGGATCCCCACGAGTGGAAACTGGATCTTCATGTATTTCAAAGGTTGGCAGTGTCCTGGGGAACTCCAGACATAGATCTGTTCGCTTCTCCACTAAACCACCAGCTGCCAAAGTTTTGCACAAAGAGGTTACATCACACAGCTTGGAAAGTGGATGCTCTCTCTTTCAGTTGGGAAAATCTTCATGTGTATGCGTTTCCACCTCTTCCTCTTCTTCCAAAGGTGCTTCTAAAGGTCAGACAAGACAAGCCAAGGATGATTTTAATAGCTCCAGATTGGCCTCGGCAGCACTGGTACCCATTACTGAGGAGTCTCGTAAAGAAGCCTCCATGGCCTTTACCCTTGATTCCGCACCTGTTGTCTCAGAGAGAAGGCCACCTGCTCAATGTCAAGCTTCGCTCTTCATCTAACAGCATGGCATATTCTGTTTTGAGAGACAGCCGGTCTCAACTTCTTCAACAAGTTTTAAATGTGATTATGGAAGCTAGAAGACCTAGTACAAGGAAAGTGTACGCAGAAAAATGGAAGAGATTTTTATTTTGGAGTGCAGCAAAGAATTTGGAGATTTCTGAGCCTAATTTGAGTGTGGCTCTTCAATATCTTACTGAGTTATTGGACAAAGGTTTGTCCTTCTCTTCCATTAAGATTCATGCTGCAGCAATTTCAGCTCACTATGATTGTGACCCACCATTGTTTTCGCATCCTTTGTTCAAGCAGTTTCTCAGAGGGCAAAGAATATAAGACCCCACGAGAGCTCCTACTCCTGCTTGGGATCTCAATTTTGTGTTGGAAAAACTTACTCTACAACCTTTTGAGCCTGCGGGTACTGCTGATTTGAAATATTTGTCATGGAAGACTGCTTTTTTGTTGGCTATTACTTCTGCAAGAAGGGTTTCTGAGTTGCAGGCCCTTATGGCAGTAGAGCCCTTTCTGATTTTCCATAAGGATAGGGTATCATTACGTACTAATCCGTCCTTTATGCCTAAGGTGGTTTCTAGTGTGGCTTTAAACCAAACTATTCATTTGCCCACTTTTTATGCAGATCCCCAAAATAAAGGGGAAAAGATTTTGCACACTTTAGATGTACATAGGCAGTTGCGTTATTATTTAAGCAGGACTAAGGACTTCAGGCAGTCTCAGCAGTTGTTTGTTTCTTTTGCTTTGAGTTCTCAGGGCAAGCCTGTGTCTAAGCAAACTATTTCTAAGTGGATTGGGTTTTGCATTTCATTTTGTTATTCCCATCATGGCAAGGAGATTCCAGCTGGGATTAGGCCTCATTCCACTAGGGCTACTGCCACTTCAACAGCATTTCTAAGGGGGGTGGCAACTAAGGATATTTTGGAGGCAGCTACATGGAGTTCAGTGCATACTTTCTCTAAGCATTATCACCTTCCTCTCTACTCTAAGTCTAGGGCTGGTTTTGCCACAGCTATTTTGCAAGGCATGTTGTCAGCTCCTGCTTCTTTATGATTTGCCAGCCTCCCTTACCTCTGCTTTGGGATTCTACCCAATAGTAAGGACTGCAGCAATGTGGAACGAAGAACATAGTACAGTTTTGTACCTACCATAAATGTAGATGTTCGAGGATCCACATTGCTGCAGTCCAATTTACCCTCCCTCCTTCCCTCTGTGTTTAGGGGTGGTTGTGTAGGTGAGGTTATATGTTGATATTTTTGTATATATTTCTGTATATATTGTACATATTTTTGGTGCAGGTATTTTGGGCCTTGTCTTTTTAGGGTCTTCTGACATCTGGGGCAAGAAAAGACTGAGGATATGACGTCGGTCATGCGCATTAGTACCCTGACGTACTGACGTCAGTCTAATGCGCCCTGACCGACGTCAGCCATATACTCTGGTATTCGGGCCGACTGGACAGCGGACTACCCAATAGTAAGGACTGCAGCAATGTGGATCCTCGAACATCTACATTTATGGTAGGTACAAAACTGTACTTTCTGCCTGAAGTTTCTTTGGAGTCTCAGGGAGAGACTTTACTGTTACAAGATGTGTCCTCTCAGGAGGTAGGCCAGGCTGAAGGGGCTTCTCAGGTGGCTGTTCTCCCCTCTCTTCCTAAGGTGGTTAGGCCCTCCCCTTCTGTTTCCAAGGCTTCTTTGAGAGGCAGGCCAGGTTTAGCTTCAGTGGGGGTCTCTCCTAGTTCTTCCGGATCTTTGCCTAAGAAACATATGCTTAAAATGGCAGAAGATTTGATTACTATGATTAGAGGTGCTATGCCCCCTCCTGATAAGAGGCCTAGGGTGGAACCTGAGCTTGAGAGTTTTGAGCAGTGTTCGGAGGCTTCTGAGTCTTCGGCTGAAGACTTGCAGGAGTATCCTCCTTATTCTGATTCTGATGTGGATGATTCTACTCCTTCGGCTTCTCCTCCTGAGGATTTTTCTTTTTCAGAGACTCTTCATTCCATGAGGGAGCATTTTAAATGGGAAGGTCAAGATTTCTCTGATTCCAGGAAGAGGCTTAGGGAGTTTTTGTTTTTACCCCAGCATAGGCCTTTAGCTATACCTCCTGTTCTGGATGTGGTGGAAGATGTTTTTGCAGAGGCTTCCCTGAACCCTGATTCTTTGCCTCCTGCCCCAGTTAAACCAGACAGGTATTATAGGGTGCCTGAAGCTCATAAGTATCTTTTTAAGAGTCCTAGGGCAGACCCAGAAACTGTTTCTCAGGGGCCTAAAGGTGTTAAGGCTTCTGTTGTTAAAAATCCTGTTCCTCCTGATAAAGAGGCACGGGCTTTGGATAGATGGGGAAAGAAGGTGTATACTTCTTCCACTTTAGCCATGAGGGCTTTGAATTGCCAGTTTCACATGTTAAAATATCAAAATTATCTCCTTTCACAATTGAAGTCTAAGGTAGATGCTCTGGCGGAAGGTATTGAGTGTAAAGAGTTGCAGGATTTAGTTCGTGTCTGAACAGGTGGGTAAGCATTCCTTGCAATGCGGTTTTGATGCTGTGCAGGCCTCTTCGAGGGTGGCTGCCACTGGTTCTGTTCTTCGTAGGCACGCCTGGCTGAGGGATCAGAATTTAGCTGAGCATGTTAAGACACGGATTTTGGATGCTCCATTACAGTCTGACGTGTTGTTTGGTTCGCCTGTGGAAGCAGTTTTAAAGAAAATGGAGGACAAGGCTAAGTCTATGCAGACTGTTAAAGATTTTTTGCAGGTTCAGCCTCCAAGTTTAGTAGAAATTGGCCTACTAAGGGGTGGACATATCCTGCTTATGATTCCCAGTCTAGGGGTAGGTCTAGACGTGGTAGGGGCAGAGCTCAAGGTTCTTTCAGGCCTAGAACAGGGAGTTCACCTGCTCAGTCTTCTGGTGAGGGCAGGGGTCAGTCCTTTCGTAAACAGACCCAATGACCTGCCTTTTCAGCTGCCAGTGCTTTCTCGTCTGGCAGCACCTTTGGGAGGAAGGCTGGCACTTTTCAGAGAAAATTGGAGTTTAATTACCCAAGACAAATGGGTATTGGATATCATTCACCACGGTTACAGGTTTTATTTCCATACCTTGCCTCCTTTCAAAGGCATGCCAGACATTCCTCCGCTACAAAGAAAAGAGGCTCTCAAGCAAATTTCTCTGTTACTCCAAATAGGGGCCATTCAGCCGGTTCCTGTGCCAGAAAGAGGCCTAGGATTTTATTCTCGCCTGTTCCTAGTACCAAAGAAGGGGAACACGTGGAGACCAATTTTGGATTTATCTATCCTCAACACTTATCTGGACATTCCCAAGTTCAAAATGTTGACGTTACAACAGCTTCTACCTCTGCTGGGCAAAGATCACTGGATGGTAACTTTAGATCTCAAGGAGGCTTACCTTCGTGTACCTATCAGACTAAGTTGCAGGAAGTATCTGCTTTCGAGCTGGGAATTCCCATTATCAGTTCTCTGCATTGCCCTTTGGCTTATCTACTGCGCCCAGAGTATTCACAAAGGTTCTGGCTCCAGTGATAGCTTACTTCAGGCTAAAAGGAATACAAATCTATCCTTACTTGGACGACTGCCTGATTCTGGCTCAAGAAAAGGAAGACCTTTTACAGCATTTGGAATATGTGATAGCAGTGCTAAGATGCCTGGGGTATTCTGTGAACGAAATAAAGTCCAGTCTAGTACCCTCTCAAGACATGTGCTTTCTGGGTGTGAGACTGAATACAGCAACCCAGATGGCCTTTTTAACCCCGGACAAACAAAAGAATCTTTCCCTTTACTTCCATCAACTATCTCTTCAGTCCGGGCTGACTGCAAGGACAGTCCTTCAAGCCTTAGGGTTCATGGCATCTTGTATTCTGGTGCTTCCCAATGCCAAACTGCATATGAGGAAGCTGCAATGGTATCTCAAACATGTATGGACACAGCACTGCCAAGATTTGGACACTGTCATTCAAATAATACCTTGCATTCAAAAGGAATTTTTGTGGTGGGCTCAGGAATGTCACCTAAACAAGGGACTCTGTGACCCGGCCAGAGGCGAGTCAGATTCTAACGACAGATGCCTCAGACATAGCTTGGGGAGCTCATCTGAATGGAAAGTGGGTACAAGACAAGTGGCCTGCCAGACTACAGCATCTACATATCAACATGAAGGAGATGTTAGCAGTCCAGTTTGCATTAATGGCTTTCAAGGAGTTACTTCTTCCAGGGCAGGTGTTGATTCTAACAGACAACACAACTGTCATGTGGTACATCAACAAACAAGGGGGAACACATTCTTACCCTCTATGCAGGCAAGCAATGATTTTATGGGAGACTGCGCTCAGCTTGCAACTAACTCTTCAGGCAAGGTTTCTGCCGGGAGCACAGAACTCCTTAGCAGATGTGTTAAGCAGGCAAATCATGGATCCCCACGAGTGGAAACTGGATCTTCATGTATTTCGGAAATTGACAGTGTCATGGGGAACTCTAGACATAGATCTGTTCGCTTCTCCACTAAACCACCAGCTGCCAAAGTTTTGCACGAAAAGGTTTCATCACACAGCTTGGAAGGTGGATGCTCTTTCTTTCAGTTGGAAAAATCTTCATGTGTATGCCTTTCCACCTCTGCCTCTTCTTCCAAAGGTACTCCTAAAGGTCAGACAAGACAAGCCAAGGATGATTTTAATAGCTCCAGATTGGCCTCGGCAGCACTGGTACCCATTACTGAGGAGTCTGGTAAGGAAGCCTCCATGGCCTTTACCTTTGATTCCACACCTATTGTCTCAGAGGGACGGTCATCTACTCAATGTCAAGCTTCACTCTCTTCATCTAACAGCCTGGCATATTCTGTTTTGAAACATAGCAGGTCTCAACTTCCTCAACAAGTTTTGAATGTGATTATGGAAGCCAGAAGACCTAGTACAAGGAAAGTGTACGAGAAAAATGGAAGAGATTTTTATTTTGGAGTGCAGCAAAGAATTTGAAGGTTTCTGAGCCTAATTTGAGTGTGGCTCTTCAATATCTTACTGAGTTATTGGACAAAGGTTTGTCTTTCTCTTCCATAAAGATTCATGCTGCAGCAATTTCAGCTCACTATGATTGTGACCCACCATTGTTTTCTCATCCTTTGTTCAAGCAATTTCTTAGAGGGGCAAAGAATATAAGACCCCCACGTAGAGCTCCTACTCCTGCTTGGGATCTCAATTTTGTGTTGGAGAAACTTACTCTACAACCTTTTGAGCCTCAGCTACTGCTGACTTGAAATACTTGTCATGGAAGACTGCTTTTTGTTGGCCATTACTTCTGCAAGAAGGGTTTCTGAATTGCAGGCCCTTATGGCGGTTGAGCCTTTTTGATTTTCCATAAGGATAGGGTATCATTACGCACTAATCCTTCCTTTATGCCTAAGGTGGTTTCTAGTGTGGCTTTAAACCAAACTATTCATTTGCCTACTTTTTATGCAGATCCCCAAAATAAGGGGGAAAAGATTTTGCACACTTTAGATGTACACAGGCAGTTGCGTTATTATTTAAGCAGGACTAAGGATTTTAGGCAGTCTCAGCAGTTGTTTGTTTCTTTTGCTTTGAGTTCTCAGGGCAAGCCTGTGTCAAAACAAACTATTTCTAAGTGGATTGGGTTTTGCATTGCATTTTGTTATTCCCATCATGGCAAGGAGATTCCAGCTGGGATTAGGCCTCATTCCACTAGGGCTACTGCCACTTCAACAGCATTTCTAAGGGGTGGCAACTAAGGATATTTTGGAGGCAGCTACTTGGAGTTCAGTGCATACTTTCTCTAAGCATTACCACCTTCCTCTTTACTCTAAATCTAGGGCTCGTTTTGCCACGGCTATTTTGCAGGGCATGTTGACAGCTCCTGCTTCTTTATGATTTGCCAGCCTCCCTTACCTCTGCTTTGGGATTCTACCCAAGTGTTAGGACTGCAGCAATGTGGAATGAAGAACATAGTACAGTTTTGTACCTACCATAAATGTAGATGTTCGAAGATCCACATTGCTGCAGTCCACTTTACCCTCCCTCCTTCCCCTCTGTGTTTAGGGGTGGTTGTGTGGGTGGGGTTATACTTTTGTAAACTTGTATATATTGTATATATATATTTGGTGCAGGAGTGTTTGGTGTTTTTTGGTTTTGGGCCTTATCTTTTTAGGGTCTTCTGACATCTGGGGCAAGAAAAGACTGAGGATATGACGTCGGTCATGCGCATTTGTACCCTGACGTCCTGACGTCAGATTAATGCGCCTTGACCGACGTCAGCCATATACTTTGGTATTCGGGCCGACTGGGACAGCGGACTACCCAAGTGTTAGGACTGCAGCAATGTGGATCTTCGAACATCTACATTTATGGTAGGTACAAAACTGTACTTTTCAGTCCCAATGGACACACAAGACTAGGCAGTGGGGGGGTTTCACACCCCAACCTGGGAGCAGCAAGACTCCCCCCTATGGAAAACCATCTCAGTGACTTGCTTTTAAGACTTCCAAGCACTTCCCAACTGAATGCTCCTTTAGGCAGAAAGATTGGTCTTCAGGCCAAAAACTGGGAACTCGTTACCCAGGACAAATGGGTTTTAAATATAGTGTCTCAAGGATACAGATTTCATTTCCACACGTTACCAACACCAAGCGGGTGGCCAGATCTACCCCCAAATCAGTGGGCAGTGGCCCAAAATCAGGTACACTCTTAAACATGGGGGCTATTCACTTGGTACCAGAAGAGGAAAAGGGACAAGGTTTCTATTCGAGAATTTTCCTGGTATCCAGAAAAGGCAATACATGGCATCCTATCCTGGACCTTTCTGTTCTAAACATCTTTCTGGTGATTCCAAAATTCAAACTGCTGACTTCACCAGCTGCTTCCTAGGATGCATGGTTGGCAACACTGGACTTAAAAGAAGCATACCCGCACATCCCTATCGGGGAGTCTTGCAGAAGATGCCTACACTTCAAAGCAGGCTACACGCACTATCAGTTCTCTGCACTGCCCTTTGGCTTATCTACTGCGCCCAGGGTATTCACAAAGTGCCTAGCTCCAGTCATTACATTTTGCAGCCAAAGAAATATTCAAATATACCCATACCTGGATGATTGTCTAATTCAGGCAGAAAGCCAGGACATACTTTTGAATCATCTGGCCTTTGTACAAAGAGTGCTCACTTGTCTGGGGTACACCATAAACGAAAAGAAATCACATCCTGTACCCTGTCAACAAGTTATATTCCTGGGAGCAAGCTTGAATACAACTTCCCAGATGGCTTTCCTCATGCCAGAGAAACGGATACATTTGACAACTTACTTCAAACAAGTGGCCACAAAAACCCAGCCATCTGCAAGGCAAATACTGCAAACCTTGGGGTTCATGGCCTTCCGCATTCTTCTAATTCCATATGCAAGGCTGCATGTGAGAAAACTACAATGGTATCTCAGAAGCCTATGGTATCAGCATTCACAGGATATCGAATCCAGGATTTCTATCATACCTTGCCTACGCCTAGATTTCCTTTGGTGGGCAGAGGCCTGCCACCAAATCAGGGGACTACCATTCACATTGCCCCCTGCCAAACAAATCTTAACAGACGCATCAGACTATGCATGGGGGGGCTCTCATGGCAGGGAAGTGCATTCAGGGCAAATGGAACCCAAGTCAAATGCACCTGCACATAAATCAAAAGGAAATGTTAGCTGTACAGAATGCTCTGACAGCCTTCAAGGACCACATTCTTCCAGGACAACTAATGGCATTGTGGAATACAGCCTTGAGCTACCAGGTGAATCTACAAACTCAATTCTTGCCAGGAAAACTAAACACACTGGCAGACGGACTAAGCAGAAACCTCATGGACCCACACGAGTGGAAATGGAAACTGGAACCAAGGATTTTCAACATGTTGACAAGCAAATGGAGAAGCCCAGATATAGACCTGTTTGCCTCCCCCCCAGAACCATCAACTGGACAAATTTTGCACGAGGATTCGTCACAAGCAAGCTTGGAAAGTGGATGCTCTATCCTTCAGCAAGAAAAACCTATCAGTTTATGCATTTCCTTCTCTGCCTCTGCTCTCCAAGGTACTACTGAAGATCAAACAGGAAAAGCCAAGGACAATTTTAATTGTACCAGACTGGACTCGCCAACACTGGCACCCACTTTTGCGCAGTGTGTCATGCTTGCCTCCATGGCACCTGCCTCAGACTCCTTCCCTGTTGTCTCAGCAGGAGAACATGATTCTGCACCCTCAGCTGCAAACCCTGAACCTAGCAGCCTGGCTAATTACCTAATCTCTCCTTTACCATCCCTCAGTGATTCAGTGATGGATATCAGTTTAGAGACAAGGAGGCCTAGTACTAGAAAATCTTATGCTGCAAAATGGAAAAGATTCTGTGCTTGGAACCAGTCACAAGGAATGAACGCAGCAGTGCCCAATTTACCTCTGATTCTACAGTACTTGACTGAGATGCTTCATAAGGGCTTGTCTCTTTCCTCCATCGAAATTCACGCCTCTGCCATTTCAGCTCATTATAGCACAGAGCCTCCCCTCTTCTCTCATCCACTGCTCAAGCAATTCCTCAGAGGGGCCAAAAATGTAAGGCCACCCTGGAAAGCTCCAACTCCAACCTGGGATCTTAACTTTGTCTTGGAGAAACTCACTCTTCCTCCTTTCGAGCCAGCTGCTACTGCAAAGTTTAAATTTCTTTCCTGGAAAACAGCTTTCCTTTTGGCAGTCACATCTGCAAGAAGGGTATCTGAATTAAAGGCCCTTATGGCAGTGGAATCTTTCATCATCTTTCATGCGGACAGGGTGTCCCTCAGAACCAATCCCTCCTTCTTGCCCAAGGTGGTATCCAATGTGGCTCTTAATCAGTCTATTCATTTGCCTACCTTCTTTCCTAACCCACAGAAAAAGGGGAATGGATACTGCACTCTTTAGATGTGCACAGACTGCTTTGATTCTACTTGGACAGAACTAAACCTCAAAGGAAATCTGAACAACTACTGGTGGCATTTGATGCAGGGACAGAGGGGAAAGCTATTTCAAAACAAACCATTTCAAAATGGATAGGCCACCGCATTCATTTCTGCTATAAGCACCATGGAAAGCCTATCCCACAGGGCATCAGACCCCATTCAACCAGGGCTGCATCTACTGCTACAGCCTTTCTCAGGGGCGTCCCTACTAGGGACATCCTAGAAGCTGCTACCTGGAGTTCTGTACATATTTTCACCAACCATTATCATTTGCCAATTTTCTCTAAATCTAGGGCTGAGTTTTGCCACTGCAGTCTTACAGGGCCTTATAGCTTTGGGAATCCACCCAAATGTAATAACTGCAACAGTGAAACACGAAGAACATATTACAGTTGTGTACACTTACCATAAATGTAGATGTTTGAATGTATTCACTGTTGCAGTCCTTGTTAACCACACTCCAGCCCCCTTCTACTCTCACTTACTATGCTCTAAAAGCTTTTTGGTGTATTTGCTTTTCTGTTGGAGGTATATCCTTGTATTTATAGATTTAATTGCTTCCCATTAGGGGAGCACCTTACATCTGGGGCAATAAAAAGTGATGTTATGGCGTCGACTGCATGTTTTATACCCCTGATGACCTGACGTCATGGAAGAAGGGACAGTAACTGACGCAGGACCCAAGACTTTGTTAATCAGGCCGACTGAGGGCTACTGCAAGCAGATAACCCAAATGTAATGACTGCAACAGTGAATACACTCGAACATCTTCATTTATGGTAAGTGTACACAACTTTACTTTCTCTGCACTTCCCTTTGGCTTATCCACTGCTCCCAGAGTATTCACAAAATGCCTGGCTCCAGTCATTGCTTATTGCAGACAGAGAAAAATTCAAATTTACCCTTGCTTGGGACAATTGCCTGATTTAGGCAGAAAGTCAGGAACAGCTCTTGCAGCACCTGACATTTGTAAAGAACCTTCTAACCTCCCTGGGGTTACACTATCAACAAAAAGAAATCAAAACTAGTCTCCAGTCAAAAGATTGTATTCCTGGAGCAAGCTTGGACACAGCATCCCAGATGGCATTCCTTACTCCAGAAAACACAATCCTATCTGACAGGCTACTTCGCTCAACTGGCCACCAGAACCCTGCTATCCGTGGCCTCTTGCATCCTACTAATTCCATATGCCAGACTGCATATGAGGAAACTTCAGTGGTTCTTAAAAAGTCTTTGGTGCCAACATTCTCAGGACCTGGAAACCATCATACCTTGTCTAAGGAAAGAGTTTCTTTAGTGGGCTGCCATATGCAACCACAGCAAGGTATTTCCTTTACTCAACCCCACGCCGCCCAGACCCTAACCACAGATGCGTCAGACTATGTCTGCGGGACACACCTGGTCGACAAGTACATTCAGGGCCACTGGAGCCCAAGTCAAACTCATCTGCACATCAACCAAAAAGATGCTAGCTGTTCAGCATGCTCTGACAACTTTCAGGTCCCTGCACTCACCAGGACCCCTGCTAGTAAAAACAGACAACACTACAGTTACGTGGTACATCAACAAGCAGGGGGGAACCCACACTACAGGCTAGCCATGGAAAGCTCAGTTCCTGCCAGGCAAACAAAACTCTCTGGCAGACGACTTAAACAGAAATCTCCTAGAACCACACAAGTGTCAGTTAGATCCCAGCACCTTCAGTATTCTAACCCAGAAATGGGGGACCCCAGAGGTGGACCTCTTTGCCTCCCCCTGCAATCACCAGCTCAGAAAATTCTGCACCAGGACACCTCACAGCAGGGCCTGGAAAGTGGATGCCTTATCCTTCCAGTGGGAAAACCTCTCCAAAGACAGGACAGACCAAGGACAATCCTGATTGCCCTGGACTGGCCACGCTAGCATTGGTACCCACTACTGCGCAGCCTGGCACCTACCCCAGATACAGACTCTCCTTACTCAGCAGGGAGGACAGATCTTGCACCCACAGCTGCAAACCATGAAACTTGCAGCCTGGTTTATTCCTTAAATTCTCCCCCAGTGACCAGCCTAAGCAAACAGGTGCTGTTTGTCATTCTTGAAGCCAGAAGACCCAGTACAAGAAATCCTATGCTGATAAGTGGAAAAGGTATTGTTCCTGGGCTCGCTGTAAGGGAGAGGACACAGCACTCCTAGCAGACCTCCACAGAGGCCTATTTTTCTCTTCCATTAAGTTCCATGCCTCTGCCATCTCCGCGCAGTACAGCACTGAGCCCCCTCTCTTCTCTCACCCTCTTATCAAACAGTTCCTGAGATGGGCATCCAACTTACAGCCACAAATGAGAGCATCCACCCCTGCTTGGGACCTTAACTTTGTACTGGAAAAGCTCACGCTTACCCCCCTTTGAGCCTGCAGCATCAGCAGAGTTAAAATTCTTCTCTTGGAAATCAGCCTTGCTTCTGGCCATCACTTGAGCTAGAATAGTGTCTGAACTAGAAGCACTTATGGCTGTGGAATCCTTCATTATTTTCCATGCTGACAGGGTTTCTGTCAGGGCCAACCCTTCCTTTATGCCTAAAGTGGTGTCCAGTGTGGCTCTCAACCAATCTATCCATTTACCAACCTTCTTCCCTAATCCTCAAAATAAATGGGAATGGATCCTGCACTCTTTGGACATGCACACAGTTCAGATTGTGCCTTGATTGGACTAAGCCCTTCAGGAAATCTGACCAGTTACTAGTCGGCTTTGCACCAAGGGCAAAGGGCAAGGCCATTTCAAAACAAACAATTTCCAAATGGATAACACACTGCATCCATTTCTGCTACAAGCACCATGGGCAACAACCCCTCGGGGTCAGAACGCATTCCACTAGGGCAACTTCCACCTCTACAGCATTCCTCAGGGGAAGTCCCTACCAGGGACATTCTGGAAGCTGCTACCTAGAGCTCTGTACACACCTTCACCAAGCATTACCACCTCCCTATCTTTTCCAAATCCAGGGAAGGTTTTGCAACAGCAGTCTTGCAGGGCATACTAGCCAGCCCCAACTCTTCTTGACTGCCTCCACCCTTTCCTCAGCTTGAGTCAGCCCAAGTATGATGACTGCATCAGTGAAACACGAAGAACATAGTACCGTTGTGTACACTTACCATATATGTATATGTTCGAGTGTATTCATTGTTGCGGTCTTGGTTTCCCTCCCTCCAGCCCCTGTTCCCCCCCCCCCCCACTGTCTATTACTCACCCCTTTCAGGGATATTGATATTTACTTTTTACTGGTGATGTTTTCCCCACCATAACTTGGCTCCCTATTTGGGGTGCTCCTGACATTTGGGGCAAGAGAAACTGATGTAATGGCGTTGGCTGCCTGTTTTTATACCCCTGATGACCTGACATCAGTCCTGGAACAACAGCAACCGACGCGGAAATACTAAGTCTCTGGTATTCGGGCCGCCTGAGGGCTAACTGCAGGTAGATGACCCAAGTGTGATGAAGGCAACAGTGAATACACTTGAAAATCTACATTTATGGTAAGTGTACACAACTATACTTTGTGAGAATCATGCTCCGCTTGTTTTCATATGTTAACCATTATCACAATTACAACAGAAATATTAACTGAAATATTCCTTAGAAAGCAGTCTTTTAGAGAGAGAGAGAGATTCCTTTTTAAACATCATTTAGGCACCTTTGTGCTGTGAGGTTTCCTTTGTTAGTTATTTATTTAAGCAGTATCCTGGTAAATAAACTGGTCTGAGGCATCTGTTCAGCACTGAGTGTTTGTAAGGCAGTTACACTGATATTTAAAGCAGTAAGATCAAAGTTCACATTGAGTACTTGTACAAAGTTCATGTTATTGTTTAATAGAGTAAATATACTTTGAGACCAAGCATACAGTCTAGTACTGTCTGTATTATGGTGCCAGTCTGGCAAGCACCTATTCACAGACACCTAATCAGTGAAAATTGCTTCAGCGATTCACTGAATTTACTAAGGGCAAGGAAATACTTGCCCGAAGAACAACGGAGCAACATCTACGTCAATCAAACAGTGTGAAATATTTTCTGCTTAAAAACCTCAGCTTTGGCCAGCTAAGAACTTGCTGTATTCAACTGGACGTATAAGAGAATTTAAGTGCCTTTATCTGCACTTTTTTTTTTTCAAAAAAATACAGTATTTAAATTGATTTTAACTGTGTGTTGCAGGAATATTAACTGAACTGGAAGTTTTGACTCTGCTCTTCAGTTAGTTTCACCCACCCTCCCTGGTTTTGTTTTGGTTTTGGTTTTGGTGTTAATCTTAGTGGCCTTGAAACTGCCCGCCCCTCTTGTAAATTTGTGTTTGGATACTCCTTCTGGGCCCATCTCATTTGCTCACTCAACCGAGTGCAGTGAGATCATATTCTGATTTCAGGCACTCCTACTGTGTACAAAGACAGCATCTGGGAAACGGAAAAAAAAAAATTAAGCTTGTTTCCTGCCTTTCCTGCTAAGTGGTATAGACTATTTGTAGGCTTCTGAGCCCCCAAGCCCTTCTGTGTTGGAGGGAAGCCTTCTAGCTTATTTTTTTTTTCTTATAACTAGCCAGTTTTCTAGTTTCAGCACTCAAATCTGTTTCTTTGATCTCAGCACTTGTACAGAAAAAAAAAAAAAAAATTTCATCTGCTTTTACTGTACTTGTGTTTCTACCTACTTTATTTTACTTTTGCATCATATTAAAAGTACTCAATTGTATTTATTACTGCTTGGTGCAACTCATTCTAAGCCTTTTGGTTTAAACACTTGGGCTTCGGACCAGTTGTTTTGCACTGAGAGGGTTTGTGGTCTGCACTGTAGTGGCAGAACAGGTAGCTTACATCCTTCTAGGTTGGGAACTGCTGATTGAGGGCTCAGTGTCTGTTATTCTAAAAGTGTATTAATTCTGGTTTAAGCACTTGGGCTTTCAGGCCAGTTATTTTCCATTAAGAGGGTTCGTGGTCTGCACTCTTGTGGGAGGAGAGGCTGGACTCTGCCCTTCTGAGCTGGGAATTTCTGGTTAAAGACTTATAGTGCATGCATATCTGAACTGCTTCTTACTGAAGTTGGTGCCTTGTTTGCTGTGGCATAGACTGGATTCGGGCCTGCTGGATCTAGCTTTGCTTGTGTAACTTGAGCACTAATCCAGGCATTCTCTAAAGTATTCAATTGTATTTATTACTGCTTGGTAGTAACTTGATTAAAGTGTAGCTATCATTCTAAGTCTTTTGGATTAAGCACTTGGGTTTCAGACCAGTTGTTTTACATTAGGAAGGTTTGTGGCATGCACTGTGGTGGCAGGACAGGTAGCTTTCATCCTTCTAAGTTGGGAACTGCTGATTGAGAGCCCAGTGTCTGTTATTCTTAAAGTGTATTAGTTCTGGTTTAGGCACTTGGGCTTCAGGCCAGTTATTTTACATTAAGAAGGTTCGTGGTCTGCACTCTTGTGGGAGAAGAGGCTGGACTCTGCCCTTCTGAGCTGGGAATTTCTGGTTAAAGGTTTATAGTGCCTGAATATTTGAACTGTATCTTACTGAAATTGGTGTACACCTTGTTTTCTGTAGCATAGACTAGATCCAGGCCTGCTGAATCTAGCTTTGTTTATATGCTTGTTGTTTGTTTGCTTGTTATTTCCCTGGAACGCTAATTCCACCTAATATGCGGCTTCTCAGCGCTTCTGTGGATCACTAGTGATATCTGCATTGCTTACTGTACTTATTTCCTTGTTTCACTTGAAAGAAAGTTACTGTTTGTCGTTTTTGCATTTAAGTTACCTGTAACACATTGCACTTAAGTTACCTGGCACTTGCTCACTAAAGCAATTATATAAGTCCGCACTAAAAATTAAAAGCACTACACCCTCACTCCCCACTGGCCCTTGTTTTCAATTATTAAGGAATTCCCAATATTATTCTAGCATGTCCAAAGGTCAGTTGTCAGTCTCCTCTCTGGTCCAGCTGGTGAATCTGGGAATCTTGAGGCAATGTTACAACTGCCTCATGTACACAGACAACCCTCTCCTCCTCCCAACAAATTCTAACACATGTGAGAGATGCAACCATATAGCCAAACTGGAGGCTAAGCTCTCTCAACTCAGTACTGGCATAACCAGTCAGGAGGAGAAGGAAACCACACTCACTACAATTCCAGTGTCGCATAGACCTACCACGACAGCAAACCAAACACATAATCACACAAAAACATACTCGGAGGCTCTAAATAAAGATCTGCCTAAGCAGCAGAGAACTCCAAAGCAGACACCCAAGCAACCGCTACCCCAAAACAAAACACGTGCAACACATATCTCACAAAGCCAGTGTGCCGAACAGTCACAGCCCTTAAGACTAAACAACACACCTGATACACTTGTAATAGGTGACTCTATCGTCAGGCACACTGAGGTCCCGCTCACCAGGCTGAACAGCAGAGGGTCATGGTGAGCAGCCTGTCGGGCGCTAGGATCCGCCACATAACACAAGCACTCAGGTCACTCCAAGGCAAGTACATATATAACTCAGTCATTGTCCATGCTGGTGTGAATGACCTGAGACGTACCTCCGTGGACTACATGAAGAGACATAAAGGAGCTCTCTGAGCATGTAGCCCAGGCCGGTATGACCCTGACCTTGAGTAGCATCTTACCCTCACCAAGAATGATGCCACAATATGAAGACAAGATGATCAATTTCAACAATTGGCTTAAGTACTGGTGTCATTCAAAGGGGATCCCATGCCTGTCAGCTTGGGATGATATGCTTGACAAGCCATGATGCTTCGCTAGGGACAGCTTGCACCTGTCACCCCTGGGCTTTCGGATATTGGCAAAGGCTCTTGCTACCCCCATAGTGCTTTTTTTAGGCAAGGCTCAAAAGACAAACCCACCTCCATAGGTATCACAAGGGATAAGAAACTAAGAGTAATGCTACTCAACGCCAGAAGTCTAAACCTCAAGATGCACGCACTCAAAACTCTCCTTAGCATGGAGAACATCAATGTCTGTGCATTAACAGAAACCTGGTTCAGGGCTCCCAAGTGCACCCCAGCACTACCAGGTTATACCTCATACCATGCTTTTTGGCCCCAAAACTTGGACCGAACCACAAAAAGAGGGGGATATCGATATTCATCAAAGATACCCACACCTCCAGGTTGGTGGCAAAGCACGAAGCATCAGAGACTATCCATGTGCAACTAACAGTGGGTAAAACTGCCTTCTAGTTTATAGCCTGCTACAGACCACCCTCCCAAACCCAGGAACCCCACTCGGCCTTTCTGAGAACACTGGAAAATATGAAGGTCTCTCCAAACACCATTATATTGGGCGACTTCAACTACCCAAACATAGACTGGGAGCATTACTGTAGCTCCAACACCCTAGCCCAAAGGTTCCTAGAATTTATAAACTCAAATGCTATGGAACAACTTGTTACCATTCCCACAAGAGGGGAAAACATACTGGACCTGATCATCACCAACATGGGGACTCTATGCTCCAGACCAGAAGTGTTTCCCTCACTGATAAGATCACACCATAAACTAATCTCACTGGATATTCACATCCCGACCCCACCCCCTGCCCAGAAAACCACAGTGAAAAACTTCTCTAAAGCAAAATTCACACTCCTCAAAACCGAGGTGGAATCCTTCAAAGCCCCCGGGCCTGTGGAAAATACGTCCCAGACCGCAGAATCCTTTATAAACGCATTCTATGAACACCTTCAGGAATGCATGGATCATGCGATCCCAAATAAAACCAAGACCCAATCCTCCAAAGGCAGACGTCCTGTCTGGTGGACCCCAGCCATAAACAAACTATACAATAGAAGGAGGAATCTACTAAATGATAGAGCAAAATCCCAAAAAGGGAAGGCATCACTGATCAGTATTAGCAAAAAACTACGGGCACTCATAAAATTGTCTAAGGCCAGCTTCGAGAGTAAAATTGCACCGGACACTTAAGGATAATCACAAGGCTTTCTTTAGTTATGTTAGGAACCTGGGTGGTAATTCCCAGATATGCTCAGAATTAGTCCAAAATGACAAAAAATACACTGAACCCACAGACATTGCCAACATCCTAGCTGACCGGTTCAGCGCAAACTTCACCACCAAAAGGGCAAATATCTATCCCAGCAGAGTGCTGCCCCCCTGACATTTCAGATGCTCAGGTAAGAGCCGCCGTCTCCAAAGCAAAAAATGCAGCATCAATGGGACCAGACGGTGTCCCGGGCTGCGTCCTACATGAACTCCAAGAAGAGCTAAACCCAAACATAAAACTACTGTTCAGTCTCAGCCTTACTACAGGATATGTGCCCAAAGAGTGGCGTACAGCAACAGTGGTCCCTCTCCATAAAGGTGGTGCCTCAGCGGATCCTGGAAATTATCGCCCCTTAAGCCTGACTAGCTTGGTCTGCAAAGCTATGGAAAGGATCATCATGGACTTCATAAATAAAGATATTGGGGACCTACAGACACTGTATCCTACCCAGTTCGGCTTTGTTAAGGGCAGATCCTGCCTCTTAAACCTGGTTGATTTCTTTGAAACCGTCACCAAGGCCATTGACGAGGGGAAGGTGGTCCACACAGCCTACCTGGACCTCACAAAAGCCTTCGATACAATACCCCACTCGGACATTATAGATAAGCTCACCAGCTTAAATATAAACCCCTATGTCACTAGATGGATTGCAAACTGGCTCAAGGACAGAACCCACATGGTTAGAATTGCTGGAGCCATGTCAGACTCCAAACCAGTTGCAGGTGGTGTCCCACAAGGCTCAGTCCTGGGACCTCTCTTGTTCGGTATATATTTTTCGGAGGTACAGGCCAACTCGGAAAGACTGTGGCTGACCAAGTTCGCAGATGACTGCAAACTGGGCGCCATAATCGACTCTCCAGCCGACACAAGCATCCTCCAAAAGGGCCTCATAGAAACAGACAACTGGTGCCAGAGCCATGGCCTCAAGCTAAATGCCAAAAAGTGTATAGTCATCCCCTTTGGCAAAAACAAAGTGCCCACAAATTACCACATAGGTGGTAATCCATTAAGTACAGAAGAAGTAATTAGGGAGCCGGGGACCCAAGTTGATAGCAATCTCTCATTTGACAACCACGTGGCCAAAGTGGTTAGAAAAACATTTTATATAGCCCACCTAATCATGAAGGGATTCACATCTAGATCAGGGGAGGTCATCGTGCCTCTTTACTCATCCCTCATCAGGCCCATAATTGAGTACAATGCCCCTTTTGGGATGTACCTTACCAGACACCTGCAGCAACTAGAAAGACCCCAAAAGTACCTCACCAAGAGGATCAAAGGGCTCAAACAGATGCCATATGCTGCCCAGTTAAAGAAACTCCAGCTCTACTCAGTGGCATACCGCCTGTTCAGAGGCGATCTGTACCTGACGTATAAAGCCATGTCCAACCCGGAATTAATGGACATGCTGCACCTCAGAAAATCCAAATCCCATCGAGCTACGCGCTCGAGAGACTTGAACCTCAGCACCAAAATAAATAGGACATGCTGGAGGGACAGATTCATAACCCAGAGGCTCCCTTCACTCTGGAATAAAATCCCAGTCCAGGTTAGGCAGAGTCCCTCATTGACTCTCTTCAAGAGGAATCTTGATGAGTGGATGGGAGATCGTAGGTTTACCCCGGGTATCACTTCTGTGTCACTGTTAGACAGAGGCACAGTATACTAACCTCGAAAAAGGACATAGCAAACTAAATTTAAAATGGGTGGCGAAAGCCAAACACATTCTGGCTAGGCTTATAAATGCCCTAGGGCAGATAGCCTAGTATGAAACTATGAACCAATGAGGAGGGCAGCACCCCCCCCCCCCCCCATCAATATATACCAACTCCGAGATCACACTACAGTGGAGAAAAAGGCAAAGTTCTGTTGATGGCCAGCTGTGTCTTTGGCCTTAGAATTTGCAAATCACTGAAGCGGTTTTCTCTGATTAGGTGTCTTTGAATAGGTGTTCGCTGGAATACAATTCCGGCGATGTAATGTACGACCCATCTCATAGGGAAGATTAAATGTTCATGAGCTTTGTTGAAACACTAAGCATTGCTACAAAATGTAGTCACAGGAGCTTTGGTTACCACCTTTCCAGTCGACAAGAAGTTTGAAGCTTATGGGATGAACGAGAATGTTTGCCATGGTGGTGCTTAAATCCTTTAAATGTATGTCTAACCTGTTAAGATGATATTTGCCTTAGATGGACATATGCTGTGAAAACGTTCAGGCCTTCTGGAGTCTGAACTCAAGAAAGGTATCAAATAAGGTCAGTGGCCTTAGATTCAGTAGGGAAAGATTTCTTATTAATATGTTGCAGTAGTCATAACTTGAGGGAGTCTGCCCGCAGGCTGCCTGAATGCCTGGCCAGTGTATAGAAGTCTAAAGCTACTCTCTGGTACATGTGACTTTGTACATAGGCTCCCTTCCAGAGTTGGTCATAAAGTGATGGGTAAATAGCAGACGTTTGCACGTACCATCATCAGAGCTTTTCTGCTCCCAGTCTTGAACGTGTTCTCTGGTCATTTGTTCATTAGTGAAGTTGCGGATTCCGATTCAGTTAAGATGATCTTCGTGTTTCACTGTTGCAGTCCTCACACTTGGGTTATCCTGCCAGTATTAGCCCTCACTTGGCCCGAATACCAGAGGCTTAGTTTTTCTGCATCGGTTGCTTTCGCTTCAATATTGACGTCAGGTTGTTAGAGGTATAAAAACAAGCAGCCAACGCCATTACATCAGTCTTTCTTGCCGAGGAGCCCGAAGCAGAAGCAGTTCGCACAAGTGCCGGTCGGCTGCTACCTGAGTTTTTGTTCCAAAATTGAATCATCCTAAAGTCTTCTAAAGCTAAGTACCCCGTTCGGGATCCTTTTTTCTTGCTCTAACCAATGTCAGAAAAAGTTAACCGTGGTCTTGCCTGTGGAAAGCAAATACCACACCAAGATTTCCATTCTTACTGCGTCACCTTTTAGGCCCAGACTACGACGTACC
Organism: Protopterus annectens; assembly: GCF_019279795.1. Classification (NCBI taxonomy): domain Eukaryota; kingdom Metazoa; phylum Chordata; order Ceratodontiformes; family Protopteridae; genus Protopterus; species Protopterus annectens. The sequence goes on from NC_056750.1 coordinate 849,726,868, forward strand.
TCGCTTTCGGTTTTGTTCCCTGTTCAACACACTATTTGTCGTCTGGCCTTTATTCTTGCTAAATACTTTTGTTCTCTATCTCCTTATTCCGAAATGTCTTTGGTAAGCCTTCCAACTACCGAACGATTGTCTTGCCTGTGGAAAGCAAATACCACACCAAGATTTCCATTCTTACTGCGTCACCTTTTAGGTCTAGACCACGACGTACCACGCTGTCGGTTTTGTGCCTTGTTCAATGCACAAACTATTCATCGTTGGGCCCTTATTGTAGCTAAATACTTTTGTTCTCTATCTTCTTTTTCCAAAATGTTTTCGGTAAGCCTTCCGACTACCGATCTTTCGAAAAAATGTAAGGATAAAGACAGACAGACTGCACAGGTCCAAAACTGCCGACACTTCCATTAAGCTATTCGCCAGTTTGCCGGTGCTTTCGCAGCCCCTGATGTCCACTTCGATGGATTTGCAGGCCACTACCGAGACTCATTTAGAGTCCCGTATGCCGCAAGACTCTTCTTTGACTATGGAACCTGCAGATATCTCTATGTTGGATGGGTCCGGAACCACTGTGCAGTCATCGGCTTCTGAGGAAGTTCTTCGCAGTACCGATATTTGACTTAATTGGGTGACTTCTTTCACCTCTTCAGTTCTTTCTAAAACTACTGAGTTACGGAACCTGCGGATGTATCTACCTTGTATGGGTCTGGAGCCGTTGTGAAGGCATCGGCTTCTGAGGAAGTTCTTCGCACTACCTATATTCGACTTAAATGGATGACTTCTTTCCTATTTCTGTTTTTTCTAAAACTACCGAGTTTCCAAGGCCTAGAGTACGAGCTACGCCTAAAAAAAACGACTCAAATGCCTGCTTCCTTGCCACAATTGCAGTTGCTTAAAATGGCAGAAGACCTGATCATGCTGATTAGGGGAAGCCAGTCTTCTCCTGCTAAAAGAAAGAGACTTGTCCCCAGCAGCTTTATCTGACCAAGAGTTTGATGACTCAGAGGTTTCTGAATATGAAGACATGCCTTTATTTGCCTGTGAGAATTCAGATGCCCTGCCTTCTCTCCTGAAGACTTTTCTTTTGGTGAAACCTTACATACTTTGAGAGAATATTTCCATTGAGAATGCCAGGATTATCCTCCGTCAAAAAGAGACTCAGGGAATTTTTAGATTTACCACAGCACACAGACCCTTAGCTATCCCTCCTGTTCTGGATGTTGTGGATGTCTTTATGGAATCCAGTCTAACTCCTGATACTTTACCCCCCTGCTCCAAGAAAATCTGTTGGGTACTACAGAGTCCCCTGACTCTCACAAATCTCTCTTCAAAAATCCTACTGCTGACCCAGAGGTCATCTCCCAAGGGCCTAAAGGAATAAAAGCAACTACAGCTAAGAATCCCACCCCGTGGGACAGGTATTCTCAAGCTTTATACAGATGGGGTAAAAAAGTACACACCTCTGCCACTCTCGCCATTAGAGCATTGAATTGTCAGTTTCACATGCTGAAATACCAGCAGCATATTGTGGAGATTATTAAGCAAAGATTATTTACGTTTTTAGACTGTGCAGAAAATAAGGAATTACAGGCGCTTATACATTCTGCAAACCAAGTAAGCAAGCATACTTTGCAATGTGGGTTTGACGCTCTAGAAGCATCTTGCACGGCAGCAGTCACTGGTTCTATACATAGAAGGCATGCTTGGCTTAAGGAGCAGACCTTGCCAGACCATGCCAAATCAAAATCATTGGACGCTCCTTTGAACAAGGACAATCTGTTTGGCACCAAAGCAGAAGAGGTTCTAAAAAAGTTGGAAGAAAAGGCTAAGTTTATGCAGACAGTCTTAAAGATTTTTTGCAAGTGCAGCCTCCAAGATTCAATAGTCATTGCCCCTCGAAACATTGGTCCTTTCCATCTCCCTCAAGGCCATCTCAAACTAGACCCAGTGGAAGCAGACCCCCCCCAGATTACAATCTCTGGGTATGCAGAGATCTAAGCAATGGAGTACCTCCACTTCTAACACAGGGAGAGCTAAGTCACCCCTTGCGGAAAGTGTTAATGACTTCTCAACACCACTCCTCACCTCTGCCCAATTGCTCGTGCCCCTAGGAGAAAAACTTGCCCACCATGCAAAAAACTGGACCTCCATCACCAATCATCAATTTACTGCCTTGCCCTTTGGTTTATCTACTGCACCAAGAGTCTTCACAAAATGCCTAGCCCCTGCCGTACCCTACTGCAAAACAAAGGAGATCCAAATCTGCCCCTATCTAGACCTCCTCATTCTAGCAGAAGAGGAAGTCACTCTGCGGAATCATCTATTTACCATGTCCCTACTCCAGAGCACGGGGTTCATGCTCAACCTGGCAAATTCATCCCTCCCTCCAGCCCAAGACAAAACCTTACTGGGCTGCAGCATAAGAACCAACTTGATGAAGGCCTTCCTTCCTCAGGACAAAGTATCCTCCCTAGTCAGTCACTTCCACGACCACCTCCTAGTCACCCACCTCTCAGGCAGTTCATGCACTTCCTAGGCCTCATGGCAGCCGCAAGTTCTATGCTACCTGTTGCCAGGCTGCACATGAAGTTCCAATGGTACCCAAGAAATGTCTGCTCACAACACAGCCACCTCCTGGACTTTCAGATACCCCTCTTACTATGCCTGAAGGCAGAACTGGTGGTGTATCCAGCAAGTGCAACTGAACCCAGGCCTACCCCTGCAACCCTCCAGCCCAACACAGTGCAGTGCACACTGATGCCTCTGATGTAGGGTGAGGAGCAACTATGAATGGCCTGAAGGTGCAAGCCCAATGGGAGCCCCCTACAGAAAAAGTGTATAACATAAGGGAGACTATTGCGGTCCATCTATCCCTACAAGCCTTTCTCCATCGTATGCAACCTGGACCCTTCCAAGTCTTCACACACAAGGCAGCTGTGATGTGGTACATCAAACGGGAGGACCAGGTCTTACCTACTCTGCAGGCTAGCAGTGCAGGCATGGGAGTTAGCCTCTCAGCACAGCATCTCACTGCATGCAGTCTATATCGCATCCCAGGAAACCATCAAGCAGATGCCCTCAGATACTTCTCTCTGCATCACGAGTGGATGTTGCACAGAGATGTCTTCTTAGATATTGTCAGCCAGTGGAGCACACCTCAAATAGATCTATTAGCCTCCCCCCAGAACAGACAACTACGGCTTTTCTGTCCCATGGGATCCCTACCCACTAGATTGGAGAGTGGACGCCCTCTCCATTTCTTGGAAGGAACTGTTCCTTTATGCCTTCCCTCCCTTCCCAGTCATTCAGAAAATCCTTCTAAAAATCCAGAGGGACAATGCAAGAATCTTGTTGGTGACTCCCTATTGGCCAAGGCAGCATTGGATGTTCTTAGTGTTTCACTGTTGCAGTCATCACCTGTGGGGTTATTCCTGCTGTGGTAGCTCTCGGTCGGCCCAAATACGAGAGTCAGTGTTTTTGTGCGCCGGCTGCCATCACCTGTAGTCTTGACGTCAGGTAGTCAGTGCTGTAAAGCAAGGCAGCCGACGTCATTACACCAGTCTTTCTTGCGGTGGAGCCCGTAGCACAAGAAGTTTGCATGAGTGCTGGTCGGTCGCTACCAGAAGTTGAATTTCGGCAGAAAACGCCTAAAGCTAAATACCCTGTTGGGGACTCTTATCTTGCTCTAACCTATGTCCGAAAAAGTTAACAATTGTCTCGCCTGTGGAAAGCAGATCCCACATCAAGACTTTTATTCTTACTGCATCACTTGTTCAGGCTCAGACAACAATATCCCTCTTTGCTAGTTCCGTGCCCTCTTTAATGCGAGAATCATTAGCTGTAGATCTCTTTTTGTAGACCGTTATTTCCGTGTTCAGTCTTCAAATTCCGATATGGCATCAGTCAGCCAACAATCTGTAGATATTCCGAAAAAAATGTAGAGATAAAGATAGAGACCACACAAGGCTAAGCCTTCCGACGACGCTATCGCTAAGCAAGTCGTCAGTTCTATGGAATTCAGTGAGGTGCTTTCGCAGCCCCTGATGCCTGACTCACTATCTACAGGCCTCTGCCGAGACCCTTTCAGAGTCCGGTATGCCTCAGAAATCTACTTAGTCTTCCAAGCCTTTGGCTGTTTCTGCCTCAGTTGGGTCCGGAGCCGTGACGCAGGCAGCAGCTTCCAAGGAGGCTTTTCGCACTACAATTCTAGATAAAAACCAACATCTTCTCATCTGACTACCGCTTCTCAGAGACCAATGGATTCTGTCAGGCCTAGAAGCCAGGCCACTCCTAGGAAATCTGCTTCTAGCCACCATCTTGCTACTGCTCCCTCAGCCCAAGCTCAAATGTTTAAAATGGCAGAGGATCTCATCTCCCTTACCCGATGCACTCGGGTCCTCACTCCTAAAAGGAAAAGGCATCCTTCTCCAGAAGTTATGACAGAGCAAGAGTCTGAGAATTCTGATTATTCTGCTTTTGAAGAGAAGCAACATCCCTTAACTGTTTTAAGATTCAGATGCAGAGGAGTCCATCCCTTCTTCTTCCCCTCCAGAGGACCTCTCCTTTGGAAAAATCCTTCATTCCCTCAGGGAACATTTCCAATGGGGAACCTCAAGACTTCCCACAGTCTACGAAAAGACTTGGAGAGTTTCTGGACCTGTCCCAGCACAGAACCCTGGCCATCCCACCTATTCTGGAAGTGGTGGATGATGTTTTCCATGAATCCAGATTAGCACCAGATGCCCTGCTTCAAATAAACCTGGCAGGTACCACAGAGTACCGGATTCTCACAAATACCTGTATAGGAATCCTGCTGCAGACCCTGAGGTTGTTGCACAGGGACCCAAAGGAGCTAAGACTAGTTCTGCCAAGAATCCTCTTCCTTCTGACAAAGACTCCAGAGTTCTGGACAGATGGGGTAAGAAAGTATATATCTGTCCATGTGATTCTATGGTTTCTCCTGTTTAAATGTTAATTTATTATATTATTTCATACTGATGAAGGGTGTAGACCCAAAAGCTTTCCGAAAAAAACGTAAGGATAAACACAGAGAGACCGCACAGGTCCAAAACTGCCGATGACACTTCCGTTAAGCTAGTCAGTTCCATGGTCCTCAGTGAGGTGCTTTTGCAGCCCCTGATGCCCACTTCTGTGGATTTGCAGGCCGCTACTGAGACCCTTTCGAGGTATGGTATGCCGTGAGACTCTTCGACTAAGGATCCTGCAGATGTCTCTTCCTTGGATTTGTGCAGAGCTGCTGAGCAGGCACCGGCTTCCGAGGAAGTATTTCGCACTACCGATAGTCGACACAGACAGACTTCTTTCGCGTCTACAGTTTTTTTGAAAACCGAGTTTCTAAGACCCAGGGTAAGAACCACACCCAAAAAAAATGACCCAAGCTCAGGCCCCTGCTTCCTTGTCTCAGTCGCAAATGGCTTAAAATGGTGGAAGACCTTATAATGCTTATCAGGGGAAGCCAGGCTTACCCTTTCCAAAAGAAAGAACTTGTCCCCAGTAGTTTTATCCGAACAGGAGTCCGATTACTTATTCATCTGAATATGAAGATGTGCAACCCCTCTCTGCTTATGAGGATTTTGATGCAGAGGACTCCTTCCCTGTAGCTTCTCTACCCGAGGGCTTTTCCTTTGGGGAATCCCTACATAATTTAAGGGGGCATTTCCAATGGGAATGTCAGGACTGTCCTCAGTCAAAAAAAGACTAAGAATTCTTAGATCCTCCACAGCACAGACCTCTGGCCATTCCGCCTGTCCTGCATGTTGTGGATAATGTTTTTAGGGAATCAAGTCTGACCCTTGACACCCTCCCTCCTGCTCCCAGGAAACCTGTCAGGTATGTAGAGTCCCTGACTCTCTCAAATTTATTTTCAAAAATCCTACTGCTGACCCCGAGGTCATCTCTCAAGGACCTAAAGGAATCAAACCAACTTCAGCTAAGAATCCCACCCCATTAGATGGGGATTCCCAAGCATTAGACAGATGGGGTAAAAAGGTATACACCTTTGCTACTCTTGCTATTCGAACATTACATTGTCAGTTCCATATGCTGAAATATCAGCAATATACCATGGAATTCCTCAAACAAAAAATATCTTCTTTCCCTGCTTGTGCAGAAAATAGTTACAAGAGTTGATGCATTCTGCAAGTTAAGTAACTAAGCACACCTTACAATGTGTTTTTGATGCCCTAGAAGCATCTTGCAGGGCAGCAGTCACTGGTTCTGTACTTGGAAGACATGCTTGGCTTAAGGAACAGACCTTGCCTGACATGTCAAATCCAAATTATTGGATGCACCCTTGCACAAAGACAACTTATTTGGCACTAAGGCAGAAGAGGTCCTAAAAAAGATGGAAGAAAAAGCTAAATCTATGCAGGTAGTTAAATACTTCTTACAGGTCCAACCACCAAGGTTCAGTAGGCATTGCCCCTCCAAGCACTGGTCCTTTCCTGCCCCCCCCCCCCCCCCCGGTCAGCTCAGCCCAGACCCAGGTGAAGCAGACCCCCCCCCCCCAGACAACAGCCCCAGGGAATGCAGCCATCTAAGAAATGTAGTTCCTCCTCTTCAAAACCAGGGAGTGCAAACCCACCCCCTTATGGTAAGAGCTCACAGTGACTTTACACTTCCACTCCCCCTCCCTCTGCCCTCCTGCACTTGTCCCTAGGAGGAAAACTCTTCTTCCACGCAAGCAACTGGGCCACCATTACCAACGACTGATGGATCCTCAGCATAGTGTCCCAGGGATACAAATTTTATTTTCACACTCTGCCAACCCCAAAAGGATTCCCATATCTTCCCCCAAACCAGTGGGTAGAGGCCAAAAAGCAAGTCCTTTCCCTCCTGTCTATGAGGGCAATAGAGCATGTTCTTGCAGAACAGACAGGCCAAGGTTTCTACTCCAGATGCTTCCTGGTACTCAGAAAAGAGGGCACATGACGCCCCATCCTCGACCTATCCATTCTAAACGCCTTTCTGGTGATACCAAAATTCAAAATGCTCACCCTCCAGCAGCTTCTTCCTATGCTTTCTAAGGATATTTGGTTGGCCACCCTAGACCTAAAAGAGGCCTACCTGCACATCCCAGTCAGGGAATCGTGCAGGAAATACCTACGTTTCAGAGCAGGATCACTGCACTTTCAGTTCTCTGCGCTTCCCTTGGGCTTATCCACTGCTCTGAGTTTTCACAAAATGTCTGACTCACGCCATTGCTTTTTGCAGACAAAGAAATACTCAGATTTACCCATACTTAGACGCCTGCCTGATTCAGGCAGACAGGAAAAGCTGATAAAGCACCTGACCTTTGTAAAGGACCTACTGACCTCCCTGGGGTATACTGTGAATGAAAAGAAATCAAAACTAGTACACAGCATCCCAGATGGCAGTCCTTACACCAGAATAACAAACCTACCTGACAACCTAATTCTCTCAACTAGCCACCAGGACCCAGTTATCCTAAGGTAGATCCTGCAAGCTCTGGGGTTCATGGCTTCTTGCATGCTACTCATTCCATATGCCAGACTGCGTGTGAGGAAACTGCAGTGGTACCTAAAAAGCCTTTGATGCCGGCACTTTCAAGACCTGGAATCTTTTACCAATGATACCTTGTCTAAGGAAAGATTTAATTTGGTCGGGAGCAGCATGCTACCACAACTACCCCATGCCACCCAGACCCTCACCACAGACATATCAGACTATGCTTGGGGTGCACACCTGATCGGCAGGTGCATTCAGGGCCAATGGAGGCCAAATCAAATACATCTGCACATCAACCAAAAAGCGATGTTAGCTGTTCAGCATGCTCTGACAGCTTACAGACCCCTACTCTCCCCGGGGTCTCTACTGATCAAAACAGACAACACCACGGTGATGTGGTACATCAAGCAGAGAGAGGGACTCACTCTTATCTTCTGTGCAGGCTCGCCATAACCTTTTGGCACATGGCCTCAGCCATGCAGCTACACCTGTTAGCACAATTCCTGCCAGACTCTCTCAACTCTCTGGCAGACACCCTAAGCAGAAACCTGCTAGACCCACATGAGTGGCAGCTAGACCAAAGAACCTTCACCCTTGTAACCCAGAAATGGGGCACCCCAAAGGTAGACCTCTGTGCCTTCCACTCCAATCATCAGCTCAGCAAATTCTGCATCTAGAACCTCACAACAAGGCCTGGAAAGTGGACGCTCTATTCTTACAGTGGGTGAACCTCTCGGTCTATGCATTTCCCCCTCTACCACTCATTTCAAGGGTACTGCTCTAAATAAGGGAGGAAAAACTAAGGACAATCCTCATTACCCCAGACTGACCATGACAGCACTGGTACCCACTGCTGCGGAGCCTGTCACTCCTGCCACTATGGCTCCTACCTCAGATCCCAACTCTCCTGACTCAGAGGAGTGGAGGATGCATGCATCCCCAATTGCAGACCCTCAATCTGGCAGCCTAGCTTATTCCCTGACCTCTCCTCAAGCTGTCAGTGTGAGCAAACAAGTTCTAGATATTATACGTGAGGCCAGATGCCCCAGCACTAGAAAGTCTTATGCTGACAAGTGAAAAAGGTTTTGCACCTGGATCCAGGCTAAGGGAACTGGAACGGCATAGCCCTTTCTACCTCTCTTCCTGAATTACCTGGCAGACCTACTACACAAGGGTCTATCCTTCTCTTCTATTAAAATTCATGCTTCTGCCATCTTTACTCATTTCAGCACAAAGCCACTCATCAAACAGTTCCTAATAGGGGCTAACAACTTGAGGCCACCCAAAAGAGTGCCTACCCCAACTTGGGACCTAAATTTTGTGTTGGAAAAGTTCACCCTGTCCCCCTTTGAGCCTGTAGCTTCAGCAGTGTTAGGAGGGTGGCCTAATGGCTAAGGTGTTTGCCTTACAAACACAAGGTGCAGGGTTCGAGTCTCACAAGGGATAATTGGCTAGGCTTAAAATGGCTCTCAAGGGCAGTTAGCTTAGTACTAATCTATGAACCTATGAATCTTGGAAGACAGCCTTGCTTCTGGCTGTCACTTCAGCTGGAAGAGTAACAGAGCTACAAACACTTATGGTTGTAGAGCCATTCATCATTTTCCATGCTGACAGGGTCTCCCTCAGGATTAACCCACCATTCATGGCGTCTAGTGTGGCTCTCAACCAATCCATTCATTTTCCCACCTTTTTCCCAAACCCACAAAACAAAGGGGGAAAGGATTCTGCACTCTCTAGATGTGCACAGACAGCTCAGATTCTACCTAGACAGGACTAAATCTTTTAGAAAATCTGATCAATTGCTAGACAAATTCGCTGCAGGAGCAGAGGTCAAGGCCCATATCCAAACAATTTCCAAATGGATAGCACATTGCATCCATTTTTGCTACAAACAGCACAGAAAACCTCCCCCCAAGGGGGTCAGGACACATTCCACCAGAGCAACCTCCACCTTTGCAGCTTTCCTCAGAGGGGTCCCCACCAGAGACATTCTGGAGGCTGCAACATGGACATCTGTTCATACCTTCACCAAGCATTACCACCTGCCTGTCTTCTCCAAATCCAGGGCAGGCCTTGCCACTGCAGTCTTGCAGGGCAACCTAGCCAGACCCCAGTCTTCTTGACTGCCTCCACCTTTTTCTTCAGCTTTGGAAATCGACCCAAATGTGATGACTGCAACAGTGAAATACGAAGAACATAGTACAGTTGTGTACACTTACCATAAATGTAGATTTTCGAGTGTATTCACTGTTGCAGTCCTGGTTACCCTCCCTCTATTCCCCTTGTCTCTCTTCCTCTCTCCTTACAGGGGAGTTTTGTTATTTCCTTTCTACTGGTGGTGTTCTTCCACCATAAGCTTGCTTCCTATTTGGGGGGGGCTCCTGACAGGGAAAGAAAAACTGATGTAATGGCGTCGGCTGACTGATTTTATACCACTGACAACCTGATGTCAGTCCTGGAGCAACAGCAACCAACACAGAAATACTAAACCCCTGGTATTCTGGCCTACTGAGAGCTACCCCTAGCAGGATAACCTAAATTTTATTACTGCAACAGTGAATACACTCGAACATCTACATTTATGGTAAGTGTACACAACTGTGCTTTCTGGTTTGTCTCGAGAAAAGCCTTTTGTGCAGGTGAACCAGGATGTTTATCACAAGGAATATTTCTGAGCGACAGAAAAACATTGCTATTGTCTCATTTCAGCTTCTCTAATAACTGTTTTGCACTTTAAACTGCACATTCTGCCAAACCATTTGACTGGTTACTCAGGGCTACTCGTAACATGAATAAAGTCCCACTGTTCAGCAAATCTCTAACTGCTGGCTTGTTAACTGTGTCCCATTGTTAACTGTGTCCCATTGTCTGAACAAACTTTGTGCGGACTACCATGGACTGCAAAATGACACTTCAACTTAGTAATGACTGCACTAGATACTAGATTTGGAAGTAGATCAATCTCGAACCAGTTTGAATAAGAGTCTGTTAACACCAGGTAATGTTGGCCATTCCAGAAAATGTCTGTAGCTACTGTCAACCAAGGTAGTTCAGGAATCTTGTTTAGCTGAAGTGGTTCTTTCTGTTGATGTGGCTTTAGTACCGTTACCTACAGAACAAGATGCAAGTACTCTGTCGATATTCTTTGACATAGAAGGCCAGAGTACTAGATGTTCTTCGTGTTTCACTGTTTGTCATCACATTTGGGTTATCTGCCTGCAGGCAGCCCTGAAATCGTCCTGAATACCAGAGTCTTGGGATTTCTGCATTGGATACTGTTGCTTCTTCCATGAAGTCAGGACGTCATGGGTATAAAACATGCAGCCAACGCCATTACATCAGCTTTTTCTTGCCGTGCAGTGTCCAAAGCAGAAGCAGTTCACAAGTGCTGGTCGGCCGCCTCCTGAAATTTTCATTTTTCGAGTTTCAGACCTGAAGTCTTCTAAAAGATAAGTACCCCATTGGGGATCAATTTTTCTTGCTCTAACCAATGTCAGAAAAAGTTAATAATTGTCTTTCCTGTGGAAAGCAAATACCTCACAGAGATTTTCATTCTTACTGCGTCACCTGTTTAGGCCCAGACCACGACGTTCCTTGCTGTCGGTTTTGTGCCTTGTTCAACGCCCAATCTATTAGTTTTCGGGCTGTTTTTGTTGCTAAAGTCTTTCGCGGTCATTCTCCGTATTCTGAAATGGCTTCGATAAGCCATCCGAATAACGATTTTCTGAAAAAAAAACGTAAGGATAAAGACAGACAGACCGCATAGGCTGGTAGTGAGGTGCCTTTGCAGCCCCTTATACCCGCTTCTACAGATTCGCAGGCCTCTGCTGAGGCCCTTTCGGAGTCCGGTATGCCACGAGTTGCTTCTTCGACTATGGAACCCATGGATGTCTCTACCTTGGATAGGTCTGGAGCTGCTGTGCAGGCACTGGTTTCTGAGGGTGTATTCTAACCTTCCGATGTTCGTATTAAACCGACATTCGTTTTTGACTAAAACTACCGAGTTTCTCAGGCCCAGAGTTCGCACTACTCCTAGAAAACCGACTATCAAAGCGCATGCTCAAGCTCCCATGCCACGGAAACAAATGCTTAAAATTGTGAAAGACCTTATAAATTTAATTAGGGGAAGCCAGCCTTCCCCCTCTGTAAGTCAAAGGATTGATTTTCCTTCTGATTCTACAGACCGTGAGTCCGATGACTCTGATCCCTTTGATTACCAGGAACATTCCCTTATCTACCTGTGAGGATTCAGATGCAGAGGATTCCCTCCCCTCCGCCTCCACTCCAGAGGACTTTTCTTTTGGTGAAACCTGGCATACCTCGAGAGCATTTCCGCTGGGATTGCCAGGACTACCCTCAGTCCAAAAAAAGAGACTCAGAGAATTTTTAGACTTGCTTCAGTGCAGGCCTCTAGCTATACCCCATGTTCAGGAAATTGTAGATGATGCCTTCTTGGAATCCAGCCTTACCCCTGATACTTTGCCTCCTGTGGCCAGGAAACCTGACCGATACTACAGAGTACCTGACTCCCACAAGTTTCTCTTTAAGAATCCAACTGCGGATCCAGAGACCATTTCCCAGCGATGTAAAGGCATTAAGGCTACAACAGCCAAAACCCCTACCCCTTCGGACAGGGACTCTAGGGCTTTAGACAGATGGGGTAAGAAGATATACTCCTGTGCCATCAGGTTTTTAAATTGCCAGTTTCATATGTTTAAGTATCAGCAACATATTATGGAGCTAATTAAACAGAAAATGATGTTGATTCCTGATTGTGCAGAACATAAAGATTTACAAGAGTTACTGCATTCTGCTAACCAAGTTGGAAAACATTCTTTGCAATGTGGTTACTGGGTCTGTTCTTAGAAGGCATGCTTGGCTTAAGGAACGTATCTTGCCAGACTATGTCAAAGCAAAGTTACTAGATGCACCATTAAATCAAGAACACCTGTTAGGCAATAAAGCAGAAAAAGTCCTCAAAAAGATGGAGGAAAAAATAAATCTATGCAAACTGTTAAGTATTTCTTACAGGTACAGCCACCTAGATTCAGTAGGCATTGGCCTTCTGACATCTGGTCCTTTCCAGTCCCTCCCAGACCTTCTCAGTCCTAACCCAGGGGCAGCATACCACCACGATTACAGTCTCAGGGTATACACCGATCTATGCAATGGAGTGCTCCCACCTCTAAAATGGGGAGTAGTTAACCACCATCCTATGGTAAAATCTCACAATGCCATCCTTAACATCCAGGCATTGCCCAAGTACTTGCACCCTTTGGAGGAAAACTTGCCCTACATGCAAAAAACTGGGAGTACATCACCCAGGTGGATGGCCAGACCTCCCCCCAAACCAGTGGACAGAGGCCCAAAGACAAGTACTTTTTCTTAGTATCAGGGCTATTCAACCTATCCCAGCAGAGCATAGAGGACAATGTTTTTACTCCAGACCGTTTCTGGTACCCAGAAAAGAAAACTCTTTGCGCCCTACCCTGGATCTGTCTATTCTCAACACCTTCCTGGTGGTTCCAAGATTCAAAATGCTTACGCTCCAACAGCTGCTTCCTATGCTAGCCAAGGACTCCTGGCTAGCCATCCTAGACTTAAAAGAAGTTTATCTGCACATCCCCATAAGGGAATCTTGCAGGCAATACCTACATTTCAAAGCAGGCTCTCTGCATTAAAAGTCCTCTGCACTTCCCTTTGACTTATCTACTGCGCCCAGGGTATTCTCAAAATGCCTAGTTCCAGCCATTGTGTATTGCAGGCAGAGAAAAATTCAAATTTTCCCATACTTGGACGATTGCCTGATTCAAGCAGACAGGAATTGCTACTCCAGCACCTGACATTTGTAGAGAGACTTCTAACTTCACTGGGGTACACCATCAACAAAAAGAGATCACATTAGGTACCCAGACAGCAGGTTGTATTCCTGGGAGCAAGCTTGAACACAGCTTCCCAGATGGCATTCCTCACTCCAGAAAAAGAAATGTATTTGACAAACTACTTCAATCTATGGGCCACCAAAATCCAGCTATCTGCAAGAAAAATAATGCAAGCCCTAGGGTTCATGGCCTCTTGCATTCTACTAATTCCATATGCAAGACTGCATATGAGGAAACTTCAAGGCTACTTAAAGTCTCTGCTGTCAACATTCTCAGGTCCTGGAAACAAAGATGCCTATCATTCCTTGCCTAAGAGCAGAGTTCCCTTGGTGGGCAGAGGCCTGCTACCACAACAAAGGACTCCCTTTCACTCTACCCCCTGCCGCCCAAACCCTAACATCAGACGCATTAGAAAGAATATGCATGGGGACTCGCATGGCAGGATAAGGTATTCAGGGCAAATGGAGCCCAAATTAAATTCACCTGCATATCAATCAAAAAGAAATGTTAGCTGTACAGAATGCTGTGACAGCCTTCAAGCGCTTTATTCTTCCAGGGCAACTATTGATATAGACGGGGATAACACCATAGTTATGTGGTACATAAACAAGCAGGAGGGAACCCATTCTGGAGGTTAGCCATGGCTCTGTGGAACACAGCCTTGAGCAATCAAGTGCACCTGCAAGCTCAATTCCTGCCAGGCAAACTAAATTCACTGGGTGACAACATAAGCAGAAATCTAATGGACCCACACAAGTGGAAACTGGAACCCAAATCATTCAAGCTGCTTTTCCACAGTTGGGGGGCACCCGAGGTGGTCCTCTTTGCTTACCCTCAGAACTTTAAATTGAGCAAATATTGCACCAGAACTCCCCACAGCCAAGCCTGGAAAGTGGATGCTCTGTTCTTTACATGGGAAAACCTCTCTAGCTATGCCTTTCCCCCTTTGCCCGTCCTCTCGAAGGTTCTACTAAAGATCAAACAGGACATGCCAAGGACAATCCTGATTGTACCAGACTGGCCATGCCAGAACTGGTACCCACTTTTGCGCAGTCTGACAGTACTGCCACCTTGGCACCTGCCTCAGTCCCCCTCCCTGCTGTCCCAGTAGGAGGGCCAGATTTTCCATCCTCAGCTACAAACCGTGAACCTAGCAGCCTGGTTCATCCCCTGAACCCTCAGTAAGCAGGTGCTGGATGCCATCCTGGAGGCAAAAAGGCCTAGTACTACCAAGTCCTATGCAGAAAAGTGGAAAAGATGCTGTTCTTGGAGCCTGTCTGAAGGAATGGACACAACTGTGCCCAGCTTACCTCATTTACTAGATTACTTAACAGAAATGTTCCACAAAGTCTTATCCTTCTCTTCAATTAAGATTCATGCCTCTGCCATCTCAGCTTATTATAATACTGAGCCACCCCTCTTCCCTTATCCTCTGGTCAAACATTTCCTGAGAGGAGCCAAATTTTTAAGACCCCCCCCCCCCCCCCTCTTCAGGAGAGCTCCCACTCCAGCCTGGGACCTTTACTTTGTATTGGAAAAATTCACACTTCCACCCTTTGATCCTGCTGCGCCAGCAGAGTTAAAATTCCTCTCCTGGAAAACAGCTTTACTTCTAGCCATCACTTCAGCAAGAAGAGTGTCTGAATTGCAGGCCCTTATGGCCATGGAACCCTTCATTGTCTTTCATGCTGACAGGGTTTCCCTCAGGACTAACCTATCATTTATGCAAAAGGTGGTATCTAGTGTGGCTTTAAACCAATCCATTCATTTGCCAACTTTTTTCCCGAATCCTCAGAATAAAGGGGAAAGGATCCTGCACTCCCTGGACGTGCACAGGCAGCATAGGTTCTGTCTAGACAGGACTAAACCTTTCAGAAAATCTGACCAGCTGCTAGTCAGCTTTGCTACAGGGGCAGAGGGCAAGGCCATTTCAAAACAAACCATTTCTAATGCTTCTTGACTGCCACCACCCATCCTCAGCTTTGGGAATCAACCCAAATGTAATGACTGCAACAGTGAAACACGAAGAACATAGTACAGTTGTGTACACTTAACATAAATGTAGATGTTTCTTGTGTATTCACTGTTGCAATTCTGGTTACCCTACCTCCAGCCCCCTGACTTCCCTTTATACTTCTACGTATTAATTTCTGTTTGGCCATATCTTATAACAATGGTGTTTACTTTCTTCTGAGGGTGTTCTACACATAATTGCCTCATATTGTGGGGACTCCTGACATCTGGGGCAAGAAAAACTGATGTAATGGCATCTGCTGCATACTTTATACTGGCATCTGCTGCATGTTTTATACCTATGACTTCCTGACTTCATGGAAGAAGCGACTGCATCCGAGACAGAAATCCCAAGACTCTGGTATTCAGGCTGACTGAGGGCTACCTGCAGGCAGATAACCCAAGTGTGTGATGACTGCAACAGTGAATGCACTCGAACATCTACATTTATGGTAAGTGTACACAACTGTACTTTCTCTTGCCCTTCTTTTGATAGAATCAGTTTCTGGATGGCCACGATGCAAGATGGTAGTATACTTCCAAGGATTTTGAAAAATCACTTTTGGACCTTTCATGATGATACCATTGTCAAACAAAATGTCATCTCTGTAAGGAAAAGGTTGCACGGCTACTGGAAAACAAGATTGCTTTGAAGGCCATCATTGACTGATAGTGGTTGAGCTTCTGAAGTATTGGATATGAGGATGTGCGAGTTCTAAGCTCATCAAAATGTGTGGAAGAAAAATTTCTCATTTCCATGATTTCAAAATCAAGGTTCTCATTGGCATGCTGTTCAGTGGTTTTTCTGGGCGATCTGGGTAATGTATCGGCAAGATAAAGAAGTTTGCATTTGTGTAGATAAGATTGAAATGATACTTTTGCAATTTCAACATCATGCTTTGCAATCTGGCAGGAGCTGTATGCATAGGCTTTCTCAAAATAGTGTCTAGAGGTTGGTGATCTGTTTCAGTTTAAATTAGGCAGCCATAAATATAATCATGGGACTTCAAACATACAAACACATTTGCCAAGAGCTCTTTACCTGCGCATACTGCCTCTCGTTTTGGGTTAAAGTTCTGGATGCATAGGCTACTGGTCTACTGTCTTTTAGAATGACTGCACCAAGACTAAACTTCGAAGCATCACAAGAAAGAGTAACTGGTTTGTGAACATCATAACATATGAGAGTAGGTGGACTGGCAATAATCTGATGTTCTTCATCTCACATTGCTGCAGTCCTTACACTTGGGTAGTCCGCTGTCCTCGGTCGGCCCGAATATCAAAGTATAAGGCTGACGTCGGTCAAGGCGCATTTGACTGACATCAGGACGTCAGGGTACAAATGCGCATGACCGACGTCATATCCCCAGTCTTTTTTGCCGCATGGTCCGATGCAGAAGCAGCGTTGCAAGTGCCGTTCGGCGTTCTGAAATTTTTCGAATTCGGAGTTTCAGACAGAGTCAAAGTTGGCTAAGTACCCCGTTGGGGAATATTTTAGTTTTTTCTTGCCTCAGTGGTTTACCGGATGTCAGAAAGTGAATAACTGTATTTCTTGTGGGAAACAGATACCGCATAGAGATTATCATACTTTGTGTATTCCTTGTTTAGGGCCTGAGCACGACGTTGTTGGGTGTCGCTGTTGTGCTAGATTCAATAAGCGCACTATAAAGAGAAGGTTAGATTGTGCCAGGTTAGTCTTCGGGAAGCGGTGCAATTATAAAATGCCGTCGGATGCTCCGACGCCCGCTTCTTCGAAGAAGCGCAAGGACAAAGCAGCTAAGCCTAGGCTAGAAGAACCGTCCGTACCGGACGCCGGTTCTTTAGAGGTGTCGGTGGAGCCGGTGGTTCCGCCGGAGGTTTCTTTGGAGTCCCAGGGAGAGACTTTGTTATTGCAGGATGTGGCCTCTCAGGAGGCAGGTCAGGCTGAAGGGGCTTCTCAGGTTACTGTACTCCCTTCCCTGCCTAGGGTGGTTAGGCCCTCTCCTTCTGTTTCCAAGGCTTCTCCCAGAGGCAGGCCAGGTTTAGCTTCAGTTGGTGTCACCCCTAGTTCTTCAGGAACTGTGCCCAAGAAGCATATGCTTAAAATGGCAGAAGATTTGATTACTTTGATTAGAGGTTCTTTGCCCCCTCCTGATAAGAGACCTAGGGTAGAACCTGAGCTAGGGAGTTTTGAGCAGGCTTCGGATGTTTCAGAGTCTTCGGCTGAAGACTTGCAGGAGTACTCTCCTTATTCTGATTCTGATGTGGATGATTCTACTCCTTCTGCTTCTCCTCCTGAGGATTTTTCTTTTTCAGAGACTCTTCATTCCATGAGGGAGCATTTTAAGTGGGAAGGTCAGGACTTCTCTGATTCCAGGAAAAGGCTTAGGGAATTTTTGTTCTTACCCCAGCATAGGCCTTTGGCTATACCTCCTGTTCTGGATGTGGTGGAAGATGTTTTTGCAGAGGCTTCTCTTAATCCTGATTCTTTGCCTCCTGCTCCTGTTAAACCGGATAGGTATTACAGGGTGCCTGAAGCTCATAAGTATCTTTTTAAGAGTCCTAGGGCAGACCCAGAAACTGTTAGTCAGGGGCCTAAAGGTGTTAAGGCTTCTGTTGTCAAAAATCCGGTTCCTCCAGATAAAGAGGCCAGGGCTTTGGATAGATGGGGAAAGAAAGTTTATACTTCTTCCACCCTAGCTATGAGGGCTTTGAATTGCCAGTTTCACATGTTGAAATACCAAAACTATCTCCTTTCACAATTGAAATCTAAAGTAGATGCTCTGGCGGAAGGTATTGAGTGTAAAGAGTTACAAGATTTAGTACATGTTTCTGAACAGGTGGGTAAGCATTCTTTGCAATGTGGTTTTGATGCTGTACAGGCCTCGCCTAGGGTGGCTGCCACTGGGTCAGTTCTTCGCAGGCACGCCTGGCTGAGGGATCAGAATTTATCTGACCATGTTAAGACAAGGATTTTAGATGCTCCTTTACAATCTGATGTGTTGTTTGGTTCTCCTGTTGAGGCAGTCTTAAAGAAAATGGAAGACAAGGCTAAGTCTATGCAGACTGTTAAAGATTTTTTGCAGGTTCAGCCTCCGAAGTTTAGTAGAAATTGGCCTACCAAGGGGTGGACGTATCCTTCTTATGATTCCCAGTCTAGGGGTAGGTCTAGACGTGGTAGGGGCAGAGCTCAGGGTTCTTTCAGGCCTAGAACAGGGAGTTCACCTGCACAGTCTTCGGGTGGGGGCAGGGGTCATTCCTTTCGTAAACAGACCCAATGACCTACCTTTTCAGCTGCCAGAACCTTCTCGTCTGGCAGCACCTTTGGGAGGAAGGTTGGCACTTTTCAAGGAAAATTGGACTTTAATTACCCAAGACAGATGGGTATTGGATATCATACACCACGGTTACAGGTTTTATTTCCATACCTTGCCTCCTTTCAAAGGCATGCCAGACGTTCCTCCTCAGCAAAGAATAGAGGCTCACAAACAAATTTCTCTGTTGCTTCAAATAGGGGCCATACAGCCGGTCCCTATGCCAGAAGTGGGCCTAGGATTTTATTCTCGCCTGTTCCTAGTACCAAAGAAAGGGAACACGTGGAGACCAATTTTGGATTTATCTACCCTCAACACTTATCTGGACATTCCCAAGTTCAAAATGTTGACGTTACAACAGCTTTTACCTCTGCTGGGCAAAGATCATTGGATGGTAACTTTGGATCTCAAGGAGGCTTACCTTCATGTTCCTATCAGACTGAGTTGCAGGAAGTATCTGCGCTGGCTGGGACTTCTCATTATCAGTTCTCTGCATTGCCCTTTGGCTTATCTACTGCCCAGAGTTTTCACGAAAGTTCTGGCTCCAGTGATAGCTTTCCTCAGGCTAAAAGGAATACAGATCTATCCTTATTTGGACGATTGCCTGATTCTGGCTCAAGGAAGGGACGAGCTTCTTCATCATTTGGAATATGTGATAGCAGTGCTAAGATGCCTGGGGTATTCTGTGAACGAAATAAAGTCCAGTCTAGTACCCTCTCAGGACATGTGCTTTCTGGGTGTAAGACTGAATACAGCATCCCAGATGGCCTTTTTGACCCCGGACAAACAAAAGAATCTTTCTCTTTACTTTCATCAATTGTCTCATCAGTCCAGGCTGACTGCAAGGACAGTCCTTCAAGCCTTGGGGTTCATGGCATCTTGTATTCTGGTGCTTCCCAATGCCAAACTGCATATGAGGAAGTTACAATGGTATCTCAAAAATGTATGGACACAGCACTGCCAGGATCTGGACACTGTCATTCAAATAATACCTTGCATTCAAAAGGAATTGTTGTGGTGGGCTCAGGAATGTCACCTAAACAAGGGACTCTCTCTGACCCGGCCAGAGGCGAGTCAGATTCTAACGACAGATGCCTCAGACAAAGCTTGGGGAGCTCATCTGAATGGAAAGTGGATACAAGACAAGTGGCCTGCCAGACTACAACATCTACATATCAACTTGAAGGAGATGTTAGCAGTCCAGTTTTCATTAATAGCTTTCAAGGATTTACTTCTTCCAGGGCAGGTGTTGATTCTAACAGACAACACAACTGTCATGTGGTACATCAACAAGCAAGGGGGAACACATTCTTATCCTCTATGCAGGCAAGCAATGATTTTGTGGGAGACTGCTCTCAGTTTACAGCTAAATCTTCAGGCAAGGTTTCTGCCGGGAGCACAGAACTCCTTAGCAGATGTGTTGAGCAGACGAATTATGGATCCCCACGAGTGGAAATTGGATCCTCATGTATTTCAGAAATTGACAGTGTCATGGGGAACTCCAGACATAGATCTGTTCGCTTCTCCACTAAACCACCAGCTGCCAAAGCTTTGCACGAAAAGGTTTCATCCCACGGCTTGGAAAGTGGATGCTCTTTCTTTCAATTGGAGCAATCTTCATGTGTATTCCTTTCCACCTCTGCCTCTCCTCCCAAAGGTTCTACTAAAGGCCAGACAGGACAAGCCAAGGATGATTTTGATAGCTCCAGATTGGCCTCGACAGCATTGGTACCCATTACTGAGAAGCCTGGTACGGGAGCCTCCATGGCCTTTGCCTTCGATTCCACACCTGTTGTCTCAGGAGGACAGTCATTTGCTCAATGTCAAGCTTCACTCTCTTCACCTAACAGCCTGGCATATTCTGTTTTGAACCATAGTGGGTCTCAACTTCCACAGCAAGTTTTGAATGTTATTTTGGAAGCTAGAAGGCCTAGTACAAGGAAAGTGTACGCAGATAAATGGAAGAGATTTTTATTTTGGAGTGCAGCAAAGGATTTTGATGTTTCTGAGCCTAATTTAAGTGTGGCTCTTCAATATCTTACTGAGTTACTGGACAAAGGTTTGTCCTTCTCTTCTATTAAGGTTCATGCTGCAGCAATTTCGCTCACTATGATTGTGACCCACCTTTGTTTTCTCATCCTTTGCTCAAGCAATTTCTTAGAGGGGCAAAGAATATAAGACCCCACGAGAGCTCCTACTCCTGCTTGGGATCTCAATTTTGTGTTGGAGAAACTCACTCTACAACCTTTGAGCCTGCAGCTACTACCGAGTTGAAATATTTATCATGGAAGACTGTTTTTGTTGGCCATTACCTCTGCAAGAAGGGTTTCTGAGTTGCAGGCCCTTATGGCGGTTGAGCCTTTCTTAATTTTCCATAAGGATAGGGTATCTTTACGCACTAATCCTTCCTTTATGCCTAAAGTGGTTTCTAGTGTGGCTTTAAACCAAACTATTCATTTGCCTACTTTTATGCAAATCCCCAAAATAAAGGGGAAAAGATTTTGCACACTTTAGATGTACACAGGCAGTTGCGATATTATTTGGACAGAACTAAAGGGTTCAGGCAGTCTCAGCAGTTACTTGTTTCTTTTGCTTTGAGTTCTCAGGGCAAGCCTGTGTCAAAACAAACTATTTCTAAGTGGATTGGGTTTTGCATTGCTTTCTGTTATTCCCATCATGGCAAGGAGATTCCAGCTGGGATTAGGCCTCATTCCACTAGGGCTACTGCCACTTCACAGCTTTTGAGGGGTGGCAACTAAAGATATTTTGGAGGCAGCTACTTGGAGTTCAGTGCATACTTTCTCTAGGCATTATCACCTTCCACTTTATTCTAAATCTAGGGCTGGTTTTGCCACTGCTATTTTGCAGGGCATTTTGGCAGCTCCTGCTTCCTTATAGTTTTGCCATCCTCCCTTACCTCTGCTTTGGGATTCTACCCAAGTGTAAGGACTGCAGCAATGTGAGATGAAGAACATAGTACAGTTTTGTACCTACCATAAATGTAGATGTTCAAGATCCACATTGCTGCAGTCCAATTTACCCTCCCTCCTTCCCCTCTGTAGTTAGAGGCGGTTGTGTGGGTTGGGTTGTCAATATGGTGTATATTGTATATATTGTACATATTTTTAGTGCAAGGGTGGTTGGTTGGTTGTTTGCTGTCTTTTGGTTTTGACCTTTCTTTTTAGGGTCTTCTGACATCTGGGGCAAGAAAAGACTGAGGATATGACGTCGGTCATGCGCATTTGTACCCTGACGTCCTGATGTCAGTCAAATGCGCCTTGACCGACGTCAGCCTTATACTTTGATATTCGGGCCGACCGAGGACAGCGGACTACCCAAGTGTAAGGACTGCAGCAATGTGGATCATTTATGGTAGGTACAAAACTGTACTTTTCAAGGCATCAAATGCTCCTTGGTGGTTGTCTGACCAGGACCAGGGTACATTTTTGCGTGTCAACTCTCTGAGCAGTGCTGAAAGTTGGCTCAAGTCTGGAATGACCTTGCCTAGATAGTTAACCATGCCGAGAAAACGTAAGGCTTGAACGTTTTCTGGAGCTGGCATCTCGATAATTGCTGTCTGCTTGGAAGGATATGGTTGTAAACGTGAACTGGTAAGCAAATGACCAACATAAGTAACGTCTCGTACCCTGAATTTGCACTTCTGAGGATTCAGCTTAAGATTCGCTTCAAATGCTCTTTCTAGAACTTTCTTGAGTTTCCTGTCATGCTTGGCTTCACCATTACCTCCTACTAAAATATCATTTACTATAATAGCACACGGATAACCAGAAAAATTTGTTCCATGGCATGCCGAAGGACTTCACTGGCAGAATTTATCCCAAATGTCATTCTTAAAAATATGTACATGTCAAAAGGAGTACTTCAAATGGTTGGGAGTGAGGATTTGTGGTCAAGCAAAATTTGTCAAAATGAGCTCTCTGCATCCAAAACAGAAAAAAAGTAGCATTTGGCATAAGAGCAGCGACTTCGACTGTATACATTGGATGAGGAGGTCTTTTCAGTGTTTTGTTCAAATTGAGCTACCACCATGGAAGATGCCCATTCAGATACCATTCAGTTGGTTCATCAACTGGAAAGTCGCACCTTGCTGCACCATTTTTATCTAGCTCAGCCTTGACTCTGTTCTGCATAGCTACTGGAGCTTTCCAGGCTGGTCTGACAATTGTGCTGACTTCAGGTTTAACTTCATGGAGTACACAACTGGAAGTTTGCCTAGTTTATCTTTGAAAAGATCAGCATAGGTAGAGAAATTAGTCTGGGCAAAATTAGAACAGTGGTCTTTTAAGCTTACATGGTGTACTTCCTTATTAAATGAAAGTCCCATTTTAAAAGCATCTCTGTTGCCTAATAATGACTGTACGTACCTTTTGAATACGTGAAGTTGCAAGTCATAGCTGTTCCCAGCAGAGTAACATGAAACCACTACTGAACCTTCAGTTTGAATTTTTTTCACCACCATAAGCAACAAGCTTCACACACTGCCAAATCAAACTTCTCACCAGTACATGCTCTAGCAAATGTTTCTGCTGACACAACATTGCACTTTGAACCTCTGTCAACTTTGAGCTCTATGGGTCTTCATGTGTCCAAACTGTACAAAATTCTTCATTCTTTGCCTATAAATCTACTGCATTGACTGTGTCATTAAGCACCGACACCACCAACATAGAAAGTCGCAGCTTTCTAATTGATCAGCTTGTCTCCTTGAATGTTCTATTTTAAAGAATAAGCATGTTTTGATTTACAAAACCTTTGGGAATGATTGCACTTTTTACATCTGTAGCATTGCTGAACAAAAGCTAAGTATTTTTCTCTTAGACATATGATTGCTACCACAGTTACCACACTTGACTATGAGGCTAGATGAGGGCACATGCTTTGAGTTTGCCAAGTCACTTTTATGCTTCACTGAGCACATGCTCCGGAATTTGCTAGAAAGCTATGGGGTTTACCAGGGAGTGTTAACAGAATTCACAATTCCTCCCATGTGCTTGGGCCCATTTCTTTTAACTATGTGCTGCATACTATCAACATTAGCACAAGAAGATACTTGTAATAAAAATAAATGTGATATTGTAAACATATTTGTGTGCTTTTCTGTGAGCTGATATGTCTGATAAATCTCTATAGCCTTATTAAAATTTAAATCACTGTCTCGAAGCAAAATCTTTCAACATCATCTTTAATACCACACACATCTGTCTTTTATCGCCTCATCCCTTAAATCACCAAATCTGCACGTTTAGCTTTGTTTCTCAAGTCAGTTATATATATATATATATATATATATATATATATATATATATATATATATATGCTGCAAAAGTTTCCCCACACTTTTGATCCCTTGTGTAAAATAAGTGCCTTTCCATCATAATAATAATTTGGGGATTACACATTTCTCTAAATTTATGATGTTCATCGTGTTACCCTGCTGCAGTCGTCACACTTGGGTTATCCTGTCGTCAGGCGGTCCCACAGACAGCCGGAATTCCAACGTCTTGGTCCGACGTCGGTTGCTGTTGCCTCTTCCCTGACGTCAGTGCGCCAGGGGTATATATATTGCAACCGACGCCATTTTCTTCAGTCTTTCTTGCAGCGCGGTGCCCGAAGCAGAAGCAGTTCGCAAGTGCCGGTCGGCCGACTCCTGAGATTTTCGAATTCAAATTTCAGACCGAAGTCTTCCATAAAGCTGAGTACCCCATTGGGGAAACTTTTCTTGCCTCAGATTGATGTCAGAAAAAGTTAACAATTGTATTTCTTGTGGGAAGCAAATACCTCATAAGGATTTTCATTCTTATTGCATACCTTGCCTAGGCCCAGACCACGACTTAAGCGTACTATTAAAAGACGCTTTGATTTTGCACAACACTACTTCGGTAGGAAATTTAACTACACCATGCCGTCGGAGCAACCGACTACTGGCGTGCACAAAAAACGCAGGGATAAGGACAGAGACAGCCCAGGCCTAAGCCAGATTCCGAGGCCTCGGCTGATCCGGTCTCCGGTTCTCCGGTCCTCAGTGAGGCTCCGACGCAACCTCTGACCACCGCAGATCTGGAACCTGAGACCACTACGGAAATTTTGACGGAATGTACAAGGCCGACGCAGCCTTTTACTTCAGGCCCTTCCGACAACTTTGCTTCAAAAGACGGTGCTACAGAAACGCCATCGGTTTCTGAAGGCGTTTTCAGACCGACTCTCACCATTAAAACGTTTTCTAAGTCGAAGACTCCTTCTAAATCTAAAAGGACTGCACTTCAGTCTCCTGTTCAAGGCCCTATGCCTAAGAAACAGATGCTCAAAATGGCTGAAGATTTGATTTCTTTAATCAGGGGTTCACAGCCCCCTGCTGACAAAAGGCCTAGACAAGAGGAAGATTATGCTTCCTCTGAGCAAATGTCCATTTCTTCAGACTCCTCTGAGGACCAAGACTATTCCTTCTCTCCTTATGAAGATTCTGATGCTGAGGACTCTATTCCCTCAGCTTCTCCTCCTGAAGACTACTCCTTTGGGGAAACTTTACACACTATGAGGGAACATTTTCATTGGGAAGGTCAAGACTACTCTGATTCAAAGAAAAGGCTTAGAGAGTTTCTTTTACTCCCCCAACATAGACCACTTGCCATCCTGCCAGTTTTGGACATTGTGGATGATGTCTATTTAGAATCCAGTTTCAACCCAGACTCTCTACCTCCTGCTCCGGCTAAGCCTGACAGATACTACAGAGTGCCTGATTCCCACAAATTTCTTTATAAAAGCCCAGTAGCTGACCCAGAGACTCTCCCAGGGTCCCAAGGAGGCTAAGGCTTCTATGGCTAAAAACCCAGTACCTTCTGAGAGGTATTCCAGAGCACTGGACAGGTGGGGGAAAAAGGTTTACACCTCCGCCACACTAGCTATGAGGGCACTGAATTGTCAATTTCATATGCTTAAGTATCAGCAATTTCTAATCTCTCAGTTAAAGCAAAGAATAACCACTCTCCCTCACAATCTGAATTGAAAGAAGTACAGGATCTGTTGCACGCCACTGAGCAGGTGGGCAAACATACCTTACAATGTGGGTTTGATTCTTTGGAGGCCTCCTGCAGAGCAGCTGTCACTGGGTCTGTTATACGTAGGCATGCTTGGTTAAAGGAACAAACTCTGCCTGATCATGTTAAAGCAAAACTACTAGATGCTCCCTTACAGCAGGATGTTCTTTTTGGAGTTAAAGCAGTTTTAAAGAAAATGGAAGATAAGGCAAAATCTATGCAGACAGTCAAAGATTTCTTACAAGTACAACCCCCTCGCTTCAGCAGAAACTGGCCAACAAAAAATTGGTCCTTTCCAGTCACTGACAGACCACAGAGGGGTAAATACAGATGCCCAAGGGGCAGAGGACAACCACAAGCCCAGTATAAACCTCGCCAATGGGGCACTACAACACAGAAGGGAGGAGAGAAGACAGGTCTCAATCCACCAGAAGGCAAACTCAATGACTTGCACCTCATCTGGCCAAGCAATACTCTCTTGGCAGCCCCCTTGGGGGGAAAACTCACACTTTTTGCAGACAACTGCCACATTGTCACAAAGGACAAATGGGTCCTAGACATAATTTTACGAGGATACAGATTCCACTTTCACACCTTGCCAATAAAAAGAGGAATGCCAAACCTGCCACAAAATCAATTGGCAGAGGCACAAAAGCAAATTACAGCTCTCATGGACATGAGCCATTCAACTGGTACCTACTCAAGCGCAAGGCCAAGGATTTTACTCAAGACTCTTTCTAGTGCCCAGAAAGGACAATGCCTGGAGACCAATTCTGGACCTTTCAATTCTAAACACTTACTTACAAGTACCCAAATTCAAGATGCTAACACTACAGAAGCTACTTCCCATGTTGGGCAAGGAAGCCTGGCTAGTAACGTTGGACCTCAAGGAGGCATACCTGCATGTCCCTATCAGACAAAGTTGCAGAAGATACCTCCGTTTCATTGCAGGTTCAACCCATTACCAATTCTCTGCACTGCCCTTTGGCTTATCTACTGCACCCAGAGTTTTCACAAAATGCCTGGCACCAGTAATTGCATACTGCAGGCAGAGGAATTCAAATATATCCATACCTGGACGACTGCCTCATCCAAGCAGAAAACAAAGACAATGTCCTTCAATGATGCATCTGCAGTCATAACATATGGGTTGTCCTGCCTCAGGCAGCCCTTCGGTCGGCCGGATTCCAAAGTCTGGGTCTGGCCTCGGCTGATGTCGCACTTTCCCCGACGTCAGAGCGTCTGGGGTATAAAAGCATCAGCCGACGCCATTTTCCTCAGTCTTTCTTGCCGCGTGGTGCCCGAAGCAGAAGCAGTTCGCAAGTGCCGGTCGGCCAGCTCCTGTGATTCAGCTACCGAAGACTTCGAAAAAGCTAAGTACCCCGTTGGGGACTCTTTCTTGCCTCAGCCGATGTCAGATAAAGTAAATAATTGTTTAACTTGTGGGAAACAAATACCTCATAAGGATTTCCACTCTTACTGCTTCCCTTGCTTAGGCCCAGACCACAACGTCTCGGCCTGCTCAGCCTGTGCTTCCTTCAACCGACGAACTCTTAGACGTCGGTCGGAGTTTGCAGAGGAATTTTTTGGGGCTAATTTTGCGTACAAGATGCCGTCGGAGACTCCGACTTCGCATTTGGTTAAAAAACGGAAGGACAAGGACCGTCACACGCGGCTTCGGTTGAAACCACGGTCAGGCCTACCGCGAGTGTCACGGTTTCGGCTGAAACAGAGTCCACGGTGCTTCCTATTACCGAATCCACTCAACCGACTACCTCGGCTCCGGAGGCTCCGGCCGAGTCGGTTATTGAATTACCTACTGAGACCGGTGTCCAGGAAATGTCCGACACCATTCCTTTAGACAAGTCTACTCCTGCACGTGGTGCAGCTGGACCCCCTGCATCCATGTCCATTAAGGCCTTTTCTAGGGCAAAAGCTGCTAAACTCACTAAAGCTTTGCCTCCCAAGATTACCTCTCAAAGACCTTCTACTGACTCTCAGATTCTCAGCCTAGCAGAGGATCTTATCTCTTTAATCAGAGGTTCTCAACCTCACCCGGACAGGGGCTCTCAACCACCTCCAGACAAAAGGCCCAGGGTTGAGCCCTCTGACCCCCACTCCTCAGATGACTCCACGGATGGATCTGCTTTGTCAGACCCCCAGGAGGAGGCTTATTCGGCCTACGAGGATACTGATGCTGAAGAATCTATTCCTTCAGCCTCCCCTCCTGAAGAGTTTTCATTTGGAGAGACACTACACTCTATGAGAGAACATTTTCAATGGCAGGGCCAGGAATTTTCTGATTCTAGAAAGAGATTAAGGACCTTTTTACATTTGCCTCAGCATAGGCCTTTAGCTATACCTCCTGTTTTGCATGTTATTGATGATGTGTACTCTGATGCTAGTACAGCCCCTGATTCTCTCCCTCCGGCTCCTGCCAAGCCTGATAGGTACTACAGGGTCCCGGATTCTCATCTACACCTGTACAAGGCCCACTCTGCAGACCCAGAAACTATTTCCCAGGGCCCAAAAGGGGTTGCAGCTGCCACTGCTAAAAATCCTCTACCCTCTGAAAGGGAGTCTAGAGCTTTAGAGAGATGGGGTAAGAAAGTGTATACTTCTGCAACTCTTTCCATGAGGGCATTAAATTGTCAATTTCATATGATTCAGTTCCAAGAGTATTTGTTAGATGAATTGCATAAGAAGCTGTCCTCTTCTGAACCCCTTGACCGTAAATCTCTTCAGGATCTGGTACATAACTCACAGCAGGTTAGTAACCATTTTTGCAGTGTGGTTATGATGCACTGGAAGCTTCATGTAGGTCAGCTATGACAGGGGCAGTTATACGTAGGCATGCCTGGCTGAAGGAACAATCTTTACCAGACCATGTTAAAGCTAAGCTTCTGAATGCTCCAATGGAAAAGCAAAAATTATTTGGTTCCACGGCTCAGGAGGTCTTAAAGAAGTTTGAAGAAAAGGCAAAATCTGTGCAAACAGTCAAGGACTTTCTGCAAGTACAACCACAGAGATTCAGCAGAAATTGGCCTACTAAGAATTGGTCCTTTCCGGACTCAGACAGATCCCAGAGAGGCAGGAACAGGCGTGCCAGAGGTAGAGGGCAAGCTAGAGGCTCCTACAGAGGCCGTCAGTGGCAGCCTCCCAACCAGAGAGGTAGTATGGGAACAACAACTGCTACACCAGGACAGACTCAATGACTTTATTTTGACTCCGCCGACCAGGGCTCAATTAGAAGCACCATTGGGCGGAAAGCTTTCTTTATTCTCCAAAAATTGGCATTACATTACAAGGGACTCATGGACACTGCAAATAATAGACAAAGGATACAGGTTCCATTTCCACACATTGCCAAAAAGAAAAGGAATGCCAGACCTGCCACCAAATCAGAGGGCAGTGGCTTTGAAGCAAATTACCAAATTAATACAAATGAAAGCCATAGAAAAGGTACCTTTTTCAGAACAAGGCCAAGGATTTTATTCCAGATTATTCCTTGTTCCAAGAAAAGAAAATCAGTGGAGGCCTATTCTCAACTTGTCCGCACTGAATACTTACCTCATTGTGCCAAAATTCAAAATGCTGACTCTACAGCAACTTCTTCCCATGCTGGGCAAGGAGTCTTGGCTGGTGACTCTAGATCTCAAGGAGGCATACCTGCATGTCCCTATTCGACAAAGTTGCAGAAGACACCTCAGATTTCTTGCAGGATCAGAGCATTATCAATTCTCAGCATTGCCCTTTGGCTTATCTACTGCGCCCAGAGTATTCACGAAATGCCTGGCATCAGTAATTGCACACTGCAGACTTCAGGGGATTCAAATCTACCCATATCTGGACGACTGCCTTATACAAGCGGACAACAAGAAAATTTTGCTAAAGGACTTGGACTATGCCATCCACCTACTGCAGGCCTTGGGATACACAGTCAACATTCAAAAATCAAGACTTGTACCATCCCAAAGAATAACCTTTTTGGGTGCAGATCTAGACACAACCACCTAAATGGCCTTTCTCACAGAAGAAAAACAAAAACAGCTTCTGGATTACTTCAGGAATCTGACAAGACAGACTCAGCTGACTGCAAGGAAAATCCTGCAGGCCCTGGGTTACATGGCATCCTTCATAATTCTGATCCCTCAAGCCAGGCTGCATATGAGAAAACTGCAATGGTACCTAAGGAGTGTATGGACTCAGCACAGTCACAGCTTAGAAACTCTGATCCCACTCATTCCTTGCCTTCAAAAGGAATTCCTATGGTGGGCTCAAGCCTGCCAGTCGAACAGAGGGTTGCCTTTCAACAAGCCAAGAGCAAACCAAACCATCACCACGGATGCTTCAGACCGAGGATGGGGAGCACACATGGAGGACAAATGTATCCAAGGGCTGTGGTCTCGGAGAGCTGCGCATGCACATAAACTAAAAGGAAATGCTGGCAGTGATGCACGCAATCGAGGCCTTCAAACCTTTCCTTCATCAAGGCCACCTGCTCATAAGGACAGACAACACCACAGTTGTGGTACATAAACAAGCAAGGAGGCACGCATTCCTACCCTCTATGCAGACTGGCCATGAATCTATGGGAACTTTGCTTGAAACTCAATATACAACTGCAGTCCCAGTTCGTGCCTGGGAAGGACAATACACTGGCAGACAGCTTAAGCAGAACTACCATGGATGCGCACGAATGGATGCTGCACCCAGACATCATCTTACTCATAACACAATCATGGGGAAGGCCGGAGATAGATCTGTTTGCTTCACCCCACAATTATCAACTGAAGACATTCTGCTCAAGGACATATCACCCACAAGCATGGAAAGTGGACTCTCTCTCTTTCAGTTGGAAAGCTCTGAAAGTCTATGCTTTCCCACCTCTCCCATTAATTTCCAAGGTTTTACTGAAGATCAGGGCAGAGCAGCCAAGAGTGATTCTAATAGCTCCAGACTGGCCAAGGCAGCACTGGTACCCACTGCTGAAGAGCATGTCACAGACGAAACCGTGGCCTCTCCCCCTATGGCCACTTCTACTGACACAGAACAATTTCAAGACCCTGCATCCCAACCTGAAAACCTTGCAGCTAACTGCCTGGAGAATACCATGACTCCTCCTCAGAATAACTTATCCCAGAGAGTGAAGGACATCATTATGGAAGCTCGCCGGCCTTCCACAAGGAAAGCATATTCAGCAAAATGGAAAAGATTTCTCGCTTGGAACACAACAAAAGGCCTAGATGTGACAGGGATGAGCATGGCACATATACTGGAATACTTAGCAGAATTGTTCCACAATGGCCTGTCTTATTCTTCCATTAAGATACATGCCTCAGCAATTTCAGCAGAATACAATGTTAATCCACCTGTCTTCTCGCATCCTCTCAAGACAATTTCTGAGAGGAATCAAAAACATCAGTCCTCCAAGGAAGCCACCTTTACCTACTTGGGACCTTAACTATGTGCTGGAAAAACTAACACTTCCTCCCTTTGAACCAGCAGCATCAGCGGATCTACAGTTTCTTTCTTGGAAAACTGCATTCCTTCTGGCCATAACTTCAGCAAGAAGAGTATCTGAGTTACAAGCTTTAATGGCAGTGCAGCCATTCCTTATTTTCCATCAAGGCAGAGTTTCATTAAGAAACAATCCTACTTTTATGCCAAAGGTGGTATCCAGGGTATCCTTGAACCAAGCAATCCACTTGCCTACATTCTTCCCAAACCCACAAAATAAAGGGGAGAAACTTCTACACACTCTGGACATACACAGACAATTATGCTACTATTTGGACAGAACTAAAAGTTACAGAAAGACTGACCAACTGTTTGTAGCATATGCTGCTGGTGCACAAGGAAAAGCAATTTCAAAACAGACAATTTCAAAATGGATAGGAAATTGCATTTGTTTTTGTTACTCCTTTCATGGAAAGACTGTTCCTGTAAACATTAGGCCTCATTCCACGAGAGCCACAGCCACCACCACAGCCTTCCTAAGAGGGGTGGCTACCAAGGACATTTTAGAAGCTGCTACATGGAGCTCCGTGCATACATTTGCCAAGCATTACAATTTACCTTTATACTCCAGATCCAGAGCAGGTTTTGCTACAGCAGTCCTGCAGGGTATCTTAACTACACCATACTTTTCCTAGTACCTCCACCCCCAGATTGGCTATGGTATTCTACTCATATGTTATGACTGCAGATGCATCCTTGAAGGGCATAGTACAGTTTTGTACCTACCATAAATGTAGATGTCCGATAGGTATGCATCTGCAGTCAGGTTTACCCTCCCTCCTTCCCCTCTGTGGTATTCCTAGGGTGCTTACCCCTCTATTAGCTAGCTGGGGGAATCTATTATGGTGTATTTGTTTGTTTATATACATATATATATATATATATATATATATATATATATATATATATGTATATAATTTTGCATATGTTTGGAATTTTTTGACAATTCTCCAAATTTAGCCTTCATAGAGGGCACCTGGCATCTGGGGCAAGAAAAACTGAGGAAAATGGCGTCGGCTGATGCTTTTATACCCCAGACGCTCTGACATCGGGGAAAGTGTGACATCAGCCGAGGCCAGACCCAGACTTTGGAATCCGGCCGACCGAAGGGCTGCCTGATGCAGGACAACCCATATGTTATGACTGCAGATGCATACCTATCGGACATCTACATTTATGGTAGGTACAAAACTGTACTTTCTCTTACATCATCTGGCCTTTGTAAAGCATCTACTAAACTGCCTGGGGTACACAGTAAATGAAAAGAAGTCAAAACTAGTACCCTCACAAAAAATGATATTCCTGGGTGCCAGCTTGAATACAACGGCCCAGATGACTTATCTTACGCCAGACAAGCAACTACAACTGACTCAATATTTCAAGACAGTGGCAACAAAGACCCAATTATCTGCAAGAAAAATTCTGCAGGCTGTGGGCTTCATGGCATCTTGCATACTAATAATACCATTTGCAAAGCTGCATATGAGGAAATTACAGTGGCACCTAAAAAGCCTATGGTCTCAACACAGCCACAGCTTGGACACAATGATATCTCTCATTCCCTGCCTACAACAGGAATTTCTATGGTGGTCACAGGCATGTCACCTCAACAAGGATCAGCCTTTCACCTTGCCCCCAGTCAGGCAGACTATCACAACAGATGCTTCAGACTACGCCTGGGGGGGCACACATGGCAGGACCATGCATTTAAGGCCTATGGACTGCATATCAAAGAAATCTGCACATAAATCAAAGAGAGATGCTAGCTGTACAGAAAGCTCTGACAGCCTTCAAGGATCTATTACATCCAGGACAACTTGCAATAAAGACTGACAACACCACTGTAATGTGGTACATAAACAAACAAGGGGGTACACATTCCTACCCTCTATGCAGGCAAGCAGTGATCTTATGGAACACAGCTCTGGCCTACTAAGTCCAGTTACAAATTCAGTTCCTGCCAGGACAGAAGAACACATTGGCAGACTACCTCAGCAGAAACATCAAAGATCCCCACAAGTGGAAACTAGATCCACAAATATTTGCAATGATAACTCAGAAATGGGGCCTTCCGAACCTAGACCTGTTTGCCAGTCCTCAAAACTACCAACTGACAAAATTTTGTACAAGGAAATTTCACCATCAAGCTTGGAAAGTGGACGCTCTCTCTTTCAGTTGGAAAAACATGACAGCATATGCCTTCCCTCCATTACCTCTCCTCACAAAGGCTCTTTTGAAGGTCAAAAAGGAGAGACCACGACTAATTCTCATAGCCCCAGACTGGCCACGCCAGCACTGGTACCCGCTATTGAAAAATATGGCCCACAGCCCACCATGAATATTGCCTCAAATACCCCATTTGCTCACACAACAAAACAGATTCTTCACAGCCAGCTCAAAACTTTAAATCTGGCTGCATGGCAAATCAACTAAACTTCCAACCAGCTCCTCTTTCACAAGCAGTTCTGGATGTTATTCTGGAAGCCAGGAGGCCAAGCAACAGGAAGGCTTATTCGGACAAATGGAAAAGGTTTTGTGTCTGGAACCAAGCTAAAGGCCAAGACACAATTCAGCCTCACATTCTACAGTATTTATCTGAGATGTTGCACAAAGGACTTTCCTTTTCCTCAATTAAAATCCATGCTTCAGCTATTTCAGCTCACTACAACGCGGATCCACCTTTATTTTCACATCCTCTTCTAAGGCAGTTCCTCAGAGGGGCAAAAAACATTAGACCACCCAGGAGAGCTCCGACACCAACATTGGGACCTCAACTTTGTTCTGGAAAAACTAATGCTACCTCCCTTTGAACCAGCTTTCTCTGCAGATCTTCAGTTCCTATCATGGAAGACTGCCCTGCTCCTAGCAATAACTTCAGCTAGGAGAGTCTCAGAGCTACAGGCACTAATGGTAGTGGAACCTTTCCTCATTTTCCATCAAGACAGAGTTTCTCTACGAACTAATCCTTCCTTTATGCCTAAGGTGGTTTCCAGTGTAGCTTTAAATCAAACCATCCACTTACCCACCTTCTTCCCCAATCCACAGAACAAAGGTGAAAGTCTCCTGCATTCCTTGGACATTCACAGGCAACTTCGTTACTACTTGGACAAAACTAAGGCTTTCAGAAAAACTGACCAGCTCTTTGTATCCTATGCTACAGCTTCTCAAGGGTAGGCTTCTATCTAAGCAAACCATTTCTAAATGGATAGGTCATTGCATACGTTTCTGCTATACCCATCATGGGAAACCAGTTCCTGCTACCATTAGATCCCACTCTACCAGGGCAACAGCTACCTCTACAGCCTTTCTCAGGGGGGTTCCAACCAAAGAGATTTTAGAAGCTGCAACTTGGAGTTCAGTACACACCTTTACCAAACACTATCACTTACCTCTTTATTCT
This sequence comes from Protopterus annectens, assembly GCF_019279795.1. Classification (NCBI taxonomy): domain Eukaryota; kingdom Metazoa; phylum Chordata; order Ceratodontiformes; family Protopteridae; genus Protopterus; species Protopterus annectens. Next base: position 849,761,513 of record NC_056750.1, read on the forward strand.
AAGTCCAGAGCGGGCTTTGCCACTGCAGTTCTGCAGGGCCTTATTGCCTCCACTAACCCTCTATGATACCTCCCCCCTACCTTAGCTTTGGGATTCAACCCAAGTGTGATGACTGCAGCAGGGTAACACGATGAACATAGTACAGTTTTGTACCTACCATAAATGTAGATGTTCAAGTGTTCACCCTGCTGCAGTCCAGGTTACCCTCCCTCCATCCCCTCTGATCTACTGGCAAAATCTCTTCTATGCCTTACTGATGTATTTGCTTATAACTGAAGGGATTTTGTGTTTGTGCAGTGTTCACTCCATTTGGTACTAATTCTGACCACCTTTTTGGGGGCACCTGACATCTGGGGCAACGGTTGCAATATATATATATATATATATATATATATATATATATATATATATATATATATATATATATATATATATATATACACCCCTAGCGCACTGACTTCAGGGAAGAGGCGACAGCAACCGACGCCGGACCAAGACTTTGGAATTCCGGCTGACTGCGGGACCGCCTGACGACAGGATAACCCAAGTGTGATGACTGCAGCAGGGTGAACACTCGAACATGTACATTTGTGGTAGGTACAAAACTGTACTTTTTAAGCACTCTGGGTCGACCCTTAATTCAGCCGTACCACTATATGGTGGTTCCCTCTCCCCTGCAAACACAACAGGTGCATACACAAATGAACGCTGTCTTTTTGTGGCCTCTGAACCAGCTAAATTAAGCAGAATAAATGCCTTTGTACATGCATCTTTGTTAGAAAATGCAGCTTGTATGGAAATATCGTAATCTTGCTCAAACACACTCCTGTTCTCTGCATTATTATCAAATCCAAGTGGACCAGATTTTTGAAATCCTTCGGCCATGCCAACAAGTGTGCATAAACACACTGCAGATATGGCCATTGTAGTTGTATACAAACATGCACACACACCAGGTACTTGTAATAACATTAAAATGTACAATACACTCTTCGAAATACTGTACTTTGCGAAATATGCTTTGAAATGGCTGTATGTTGCGAAATAACTAGTGTAATACTGCACAAATTTGTCAACACTTTTTATACTTTGGATATCTTGAATAGCTTCAAATTAATGCAAAAAACTAGCACATAGCGAAAAAATGTAGTTTTCCTTATTTTATGCAATTCGGGCATTGTTTCAAACACTTTCGTAACTATTTCAAATATTTTTATCAATGTTGCTGTTTCAAACATTTCATTTAACTAGCAATTCATTTTGAGCATTTGTTTTATATTCTTTGAGTAAGAAATCATTTAAGTAAGCTTTAATACCTGGAATTCATTTCTGACCTGTTTTGCGAGTTATATGTGCAGTAGGGATGATCCATTCCTCTGTATTCTTCCAACATTAACTGAGTGGCTCTTGGTCTTGATTCTGGATCTCATTCTGACACCATGTTGCTCATCCTGTGTTATGATTCAAAATGAGCAGGCGGGGTAGTTTGTTTATATGTTTTATTGTATAGAAACACATCAGGCTGGATAGCAGCAACATAAAGTATAAATGTAAAGAATCTCCACAGCAATACGCAGATTTGCTCTGAGCTACTGCAGAATGGTACCTCCTGTACCGAGCCAACAGATTTTGCCAACAGATTTTACCGATATACTGGCTGACAGATTCAGTGCCAACTTTACCCTTCCCCCCCCAAAGGGCCAATCATAATACCAGTAGATTGCCAGGCACCCAGTATTATTGCTGCACAGGTTAAAACAGCACTAGCCCAGGCCAAGAGTACAGCTTCTATGGGACCTGACAATATCTCTGGCTATGTTCCACATGAACTACAGAGTGAACTGGCACCTCACCTGTGTGCCCTTTTCAGTCACAGCCTCACCTTAGGCTTTGTCCCTACTGAATGGCACACTGCTACAGTCGTCCCTTTCCACAAAGGTGGAGTGATTACATACCCTGGGAACTATCGTCCCATTAGCCTGACAAGTCTGATAGGCAAAGCTATGGAACGCATCATCATGGACCTAATAAACAAGGATATAGGGGAATCTCCAAACTCTGGATCCCAGACAGTTTGGTTTTGTGAAGGGTAGATCACGCCTGCTCAACTTGGTCGACTTTGAGTCAGTCACCAGAGCTGTGGTTGAAAGCAAGGTGGTTCATATACAGCTTACCTTGATCTGGCCAAGGTCTTAGATACCATTCCCCACTCAGGAATCATAGAAAAATTCACTAAGCTAGGCATCAACCCCTACATCACTAGGTGGGTTGCAGACTGGCTCTCAGAACCCACAGTGGGAAAGTTTCTGACTCCCAAGTCAGACTGCCGACCAGTCACGAGTGGACTCCCACAGGGATCGGTCCTGGGTCCTCTCCTGTTTAGTATCTACTCCTCAGAAGTCCAGGCCAACATGAAGGGGCTCTGGCTGACAAAGTTTGCAGATGATTGCAAGTTGGGAGCCATCATTAAATCCCCAAGTGATGTTGACATCCTGTCAGAACCATGGCCTTAAATTCAATGCTAAAAAATGTCATCATCCCCTTTGGGAAAAACCCAGTTCCCGTGAATTACCACATCGATGGTAGTCCACTGAACACAGAAGGCGTTGAGACATCTGGGAACACAGGGTAACAGCAACCTCTCTTGCCCACCACTTTGCCATTGTGGTCAGAATGTCGTCCTATGTGGCACATCTCATTACTAAGAGTTTTGCATCCAGAAGAAAGAGGTCATTGTCTCCCTCTACTCTTTCCTCATTAGGCCAGTCATAGAGTGCAGTGCCCCATTTGGCATGCACCTCACTAGACACCTGCAACAACTGGAGAGGCCGCAAAAGTACCTCACAAAGAGGATCATAGGCCTTAAACACATGTCCTGTGTGGGCAGACTCAAAAAAGCTCCCATCTATTCTCTGTCTCATATCGCTTACTTAGAGGCGGTCTCTGCTTGACTTACAAAGCCATGTCTGACCCAGCTCTGTTAGAAATGCTTCTTCTAAAAAAATCCCAATCCTTCTGCACCACATGCTCCAGAGACCTCAACCTCATTATCACATTCAACAAAACGTATTGAAGGGACAGGTTCATAACTCACACTGCCCATGCTATGGAATAGACTTCCCGTACATGTCAAATGGGGATCACCTCACTGGCCCTCTTAAAGAGAAATCTTGATGAGTGGATGGGAAATAGAAAATTCACCCTGGGGATCACTCAGTTGCTCTACTTGACAGAGGCACTGGGAACTAAGGTCGGGTGGCACGATGCCAGGGTAATCCTATGGGCTAGGCTTGTAAAGGCTCCAGGGTCATTAGCCTAGTACACACCAATGAACTGATAAGCTGACACTCCATTACATACATGCATGCTTGCATCTTAATAGCTGTACAAAATGGCAGTCTGGCTCGCATATGCTTAGTATTTATACACGTGCAAGCCTATGGAAAGCTTCTTAAAGGTATACATATGATCTACACCTTTCATATCCTACTTAACAGAGTAATTCTGCATAGTGTGCCTTGGAGGTGAGATAGTAGTGCAGCCCTCTCCCATTTTAAGGTGTACTCATGCTTATGATGGCAGACAGAGCTCCAGGCCTGGGGTATTTAAGGTGAAATGCTCTGTAATGAGCTTCCCTTTGTAGGTAGCTTTCCAAAGTTCTGAGGTAGGTTAATTGATTAATAAGCACACAGTTAAATGTATGTGGCTGTGTGTGTATTTGTAATTTACAGATTTTGATATGCTGGGACGTAGCAACCAACAGAAGGGTCGTTGAGTTGACAATGTTCAGTGTTGCTCATGCTTTCTGGGTTCTATGTTTTAGTTACAGCTGGATTCTAGTGAGACTGTACAGGATCCAATGTTAACATTTAAACTAACTGACATTGTTCTTATTGAAAATGGTATCGCCAGCTATGAATCCTTTTTGTTTTTTTTTGCTATCCTTAATACTTAATTTAAAGAGTGCTGCAGTTTCAAGGTATAAAGTACACAAACATGGTAAATAGTACATTCTTTATTGTAAGGGTGCCTGAAGTGTAATCATTTTTCTTTGCAGGTTACAATGCCTCATTTACCCCGATATGGATCCAGCCAGCAGCCACTTATTTTGCCAAATCCTTTCCAGATGCCTCAGACACAGAATCTCCCACCTGGGGGCCCTCGTAGGATTATTTCAACTGGATCTCAACATGGTGTGTTGTCTCACGGAAGAGAGGTGAGATGTTAGTTGGCATTTTCAGTTTTCATATTCTGAAAATTATTGTCTTTGCTTTCAGAATGTTAACTGTAGATTTCAGGGTTGGAACTACATCAGAAATGTTTTGGTCCTCCAGAAAGCTTAGTTAAATCTCACCCAGTGCATGCACACACCATGATCAGTGTACCTTTTCCCTTCCTACTCATGACACATTTGGTATGAACTGTTCTGTTTCACTTAACTGTGGTCTTGGTTTGTAGTCACACTGACCACTTATTGATTGTGGTTTTTAACTCTGCCACTTTCTTGTTTTGTATGTCTTGTATATTTTTGCATGTTGTTTTGACATCTTTATCAGTGAGACAGTAGCATTATCAAGTGTGTGAATCTGTCATCTCTACCACTTGAGACCCTTCATTTGCAGTTAGTTTTGTCCTCTTAAGTCATGATTAGCATTTTCTTCTTGGATGCTTCCAAACAAGATTGCATGTTTGGCATAGCATATGCTCTGATACCCCATGCCACACTTGAAGAGCACACCTAGCTCCTGAGCCTGATAATTGCACAGTTCAGCAGTAGGTAGTAATATTAATTATGAAAATATCTCGGGTTTGATTCCTACAGCATCAGTGCTTCCTGAGCCATGTTAAAAAAAATTAAAAAAAAAAAAAAAAACAGAACCTACTACCAGCACTGCCTTTATGGCCTGGGAGAGGAGCACAGCCTGAAATATTCCACAGCTACAACCAAGCCATTAATAGAGCTAGGGAATAGAAGCTTC